>NC_089848.1:3272773-3572773 GCF_035609145.1 Eleutherodactylus coqui | reverse complement strand
GCCAAGGACCCTGCAGTGTACAGGCCTAGAACTGAGATCCTGAGCCTCGACCAGTGCTGAGCTTGATCCTTGCATCACCCCTTGACCCAGCATTGCATAGCGCACCTCCCTGCTCACCACCACAGTTTCTACATGCTGCTGGCACTGTTGGCAGAACTCAGTATGAGCCCTCCCATGTGCTAAACTCCATGTCAATATTCCGTGAAAACCAGAATTGTGTTTCATTAAAATGGTGAATTCAATTAATTTAATGAAATGCCCAGCCCTATCATAGCGCATATTATACCGTGTTCCCCATAGCGCATATTATACCGTGTTCCCCATAGCGCATATTATACCCTGTTCCCAATAGCGCATATTATACCATCTTCCCCATAGCGCATATTATACCATGTTCCCAATAGCGCATATTATACCCTGTTCCCCACAGCGCATTTTATACCCTGTTCCCCATAGCGCATATTATACCATCTTCCCCATAGTGCATATTATACCCTGTTCCCCATCGCGCATATTATACCCTGTTCCCCACAGCGCATATTATACCCTGTTCCCCACAGCGCATATTATACCCTGTTCCCCATGGCGCATATTATACCCTGTTCCCCATAGTGCATATTATACCCTGTTCCCCATAGCGCATATTATACCGTGTTCCCCATAGCGCATATTATACCCTGTTCCCCATAGTGCAAATTATACCGTGTTCCCCATAGCGCATATTATACCCTGTTCCCCATAGCGCATATTATACCATCTTCCCCATAGTGCATATTATACCCTGTTCCCCATAGTGCATATTATACCGTGTTCCCCATAGCGCATATTATACCGTGTTCCCCATAGCGCATATTATACCGTGTTCCCCATAGCGCATATTATACCGTGTTCCTCATAGCGCATATTATACCGTGTTCCTCATAGCGCATATTATACCGTGTTCCTCATAGCGCATATTATACCCTGTTCCCCATAGCGCATATTATACCGTGTTCCCCATAGCGCATATTATACCGTGTTCCCCATAGCGTATATTATACCGTGTTCCCCATAGCGCATGTTATACCGTGTTCCTCATAGCGCATATTATACCGTGTTCCCCATAGCGCATATTATACCGTGTTCCCCATAGCGCATATTATACCGTGTTCCCCACAGAGCATATTTTACCCTGTTCCCCACAGAGCATATTTTACCCTGTTCCCCAAAGCGCATATTATACCCTGTTCCCCAAAGCGCATATTATACCCTGTTCCCCAAAGCGCATATTATACCCTATTCCCCATAGCGCATATTATACCCTGTTCCCCATAGCGCATATTATACCCTGTTCCCCATAGCGCATATTATACCCTGTTCCCCATAGCGCATATTATACCCTGTTCCCCATAGCGCATATTATACCCTGTTCCCCATAGCGCATATTATACCCTGTTCCCCATAGCGCATATTATACCCTGTTCCCCATAGCGCATATTATACCCTGTTCCCCATAGCGCATATTATACCCTGTTCCCCATAGCGCATATTATACCCTGTTCCCCATAGCGCATATTATACCCTGTTCCCCATAGCGCATATTATACCCTGTTCCCCATAGCGCATATTATACCCTGTTCCCCATAGCGCATATTATACCCTGTTCCCCATAGCGCATATTATACCCTGTTCCCCATAGCGCATATTATACCCTGTTCCCCATAGCGCATATTATACCCTGTTCCCCATAGCGCATATTATACCCTGTTCCCCATAGCGCATATTATACCCTGTTGCCCATCGCGCATATTATACCCTGTTCCCTATAGCGCATATTATACCCTGTTCCCCATAGCGCATATTATACCGTGTTCCCCATAGCGCATATTATACCGTGTTCCCCATAGCGTATATTATACCGTGTTCCCCATAGCGCATATTATACCGTGTTCCTCATAGCGCATATTATACCGTGTTCCCCATAGCGCATATTATACCGTGTTCCCCATAGCGCATATTATACCGTGTTCCCCATAGCGCATATTATACCGTGTTCCCCATAGCGCATATTATACCGTGTTCCCCACAGAGCATATTTTACCCTGTTCCCCACAGAGCATATTTTACCCTGTTCCCCATAGCGCATATTATACCCTGTTCCCCACAGAGCATATTTTACCCTGTTCCCCACAGAGCATATTTTACCCTGTTCCCCATAGCGCATATTATACCCTGTTCCCCATAGCGCATATTATACCCTGTTCCTCATAGCGCATTTTATACCCTGTTCCCCATAGCGCATATTATACCCTGTTCCCCATAGCGCATATTATACCCTGTTCCTCATAGCGCATATTATACCATGTTCCCAATAGCGCATATTATACCATGTTCCCAATAGCACATTCTATACCCTGTTCCCTATAGTGCATATTATACCCTGTTCCCCATAGCGCATATTATACCCTGTTCCCCATAGCGCATATTATACCCTGTTCCCCATCGCGCATATTATACCCTGTTCCCCATAGCGCATATTATACCCTGTTCCCCATAGCGCATATTATACCCTGTTCCCCATAGCGCATATTATACCATGTTCCCAATAGCGCATATTATACCATGTTCCCAATAGCACATTCTATACCCTGTTCCCCACAGCGCATATTATACCCTGTTCCCCACAGCGCATATTATACCCTGTTCCCCATAGCGCATATTATACCCTGTTCCCCATAGCGCATATTATACCATGTTCCCAATAGCGCATATTATACCATGTTCCCAATAGCACATTCTATACCCTGTTCCCCACAGCGCATATTATACCCTGTTCCCCATAGCGCATATTATACCCTGTTCCCCATAGCACATTTTATACCCTGTTCCCCACAGCGCATATTATACCCTGTTCCCCACAGCGCATATTATACCCTGTTCCCCACAGCGCATATTATACCCTGTTCCCCATAGCGCATATTATACCATGTTCCCAATAGCGCATTTTATACCCTGTTCCCCATAGCACATTTTATACCCTGTTCCCCACAGCGCATATTATACCCTGTTCCCCATAGCGCATATTATACCCTGTTCCCCATCGCGCATATTATACCCTGTTCCCCATAGCGCATATTATACCATGTTCCCAATAGCGCATATTATACCATGTTCCCAATAGCACATTCTATACCCTGTTCCCCACAGCGCATATTATACCCTGTTCCCCATAGCGCATATTATACCCTGTTCCCAATAGCACATTCTATACCCTGTTCCCCACAGAGCATATTTTACCCTGTTCCCCATAGCGCATATTATACCCTGTTCCCCATAGCGCATATTATACCCTGTTCCCCATAGCACATTTTATACCCTGTTCCCCACAGCGCATATTATACCCTGTTCCCCACAGCGCATATTATACCCTGTTCCCCATAGCGCATATTATACCCTGTTCCCCATAGCGCATATTATACCCTGTTCCCCATCGCGCATATTATACCCTGTTCCCCACAGCGCATATTATACCCTGTTCCCCATAGCGCATATTATACCCTGTTCCCCATAGCGCATATTATACCCTGTTCCCCATAGCGCATATTATACCCTGTTCCCCATGGCGCATATTATACCCTGTTCCCCATAGCGCATATTATACCCTGTTCCCCATCGCGCATATTATACCCTGTTCCCCATAGCGCATTTTATACCCTGTTCCCCATAGCGCATATTATACCCTGTTCCCCATAGCGCATATTATACCCTGTTCCCCACAGCGCATATTATACCCTGTTCCCCATAGCGCATATTATACCCTGTTCCCCATAGCGCATATTATACCCTGTTCCCCATAGCGCATATTATACCCTGTTCCCCATAGCGCATATTATACCCTGTTCCCCATAGCGCATATTATACCCTGTTCCCCATAGCGCATTTTATACCCTGTTCCCCATAGCGCATTTTATACCCTGTTCCCCATAGCGCATTTTATACCCTGTTCCCCATAGCGCATATTATACCCTGTTCCCCACAGCGCATATTATACCCTGTTCCCCATAGCGCATTTTATACCCTGTTCCCTATAGCGCATATTATACCCTGTTCCCCATCGCGCATATTATACCCTGTTCCCCATAGCGCATTTTATACCCTGTTCCCCATAGCGCATATTATACCCTGTTCCCCATAGCGCATTTTATACCCTGTTCCCCATAGCGCATTTTATACCCTGTTCCCCACAGCGCATATTATACCCTGTTCCCCACAGCGCATATTCTACCCTGTTCCCCATAGCGCATATTATACCCTGTTCCCCATAGCGCATATTATACCCTGTTCCCCATAGCGCATATTATACCCTGTTCCCCATCGCGCATATTATACCCTGTTCCCCATAGCGCATATTATACCCTGTTCCCCACAGCGCATATTCTACCCTGTTCCCCATAGCGCATATTATACCCTGTTCCCCATAGCGCATATTATACCCTGTTCCCCATCGCGCATATTATACCCTGTTCCCCATAGCGCATATTATACCCTGTTCCCCATAGCGCATATTATACCCTGTTCCCCATCGCGCATATTATACCCTGTTCCCCATAGCGCATTTTATACCCTGTTCCCCATAGCGCATATTATACCCTGTTCCCCATAGCGCATATTATACCCTGTTCCCCATAGCGCATATTATACCCTGTTCCCCATAGTGCATATTATACCCTGTTCCCCATAGCGCATATTATACCCTGTTCCCCATAGCGCATATTATACCCTGTTCCCCATAGCGCATTTTATACCCTGTTCCCCATAGCGCATTTTATACCCTGTTCCCCATAGCGCATTTTATACCCTGTTCCCCATAGCGCATATTATACCCTGTTCCCCATAGCGCATATTATACCCTGTTCCCCATAGCGCATTTTATACCCTGTTCCCCATAGCGCATATTATACCCTGTTCCCCATAGCGCATATTATACCCTTTTCCCCATAGCGCATTTTATACCCTGTTCCCCATAGCGCATATTATACCCTGTTCCCTATAGCGCATATTATACCCTGTTCCCCATCGCGCATATTATACCCTGTTCCCCATAGCGCATTTTATACCCTGTTCCCCATAGCGCATATTATACCCTGTTCCCCATAGCGCATATTATACCCTGTTCCCCATAGCGCATATTATACCCTGTTCCTAATAGCGCATATTATACCCTGTTCCCCATAGCGCATATTATACCCTGTTCCCCATAGCGCATATTATACCCTGTTCCCCATAGCGCATATTATACCCTGTTCCCCATAGCGCATTTTATACCCTGTTCCCCATAGCGCATATTATACCCTGTTCCCCATAGCGCATTTTATACCCTGTTCCCCATAGCGCATATTATACCCTGTTCCCCATAGCGCATATTATACCCTGTTCCCCATAGCGCATTTTATACCCTGTTCCCCATAGCGCATATTATACCCTGTTCCCTATAGCGCATATTATACCCTGTTCCCCATCGCGCATATTATACCCTGTTCCCCATAGCGCATTTTATACCCTGTTCCCCATAGCGCATTTTATACCCTGTTCCCCATAGCGCATATTATACCCTGTTCCCCATAGCGCATTTTATACCCTGTTCCCCATAGCGCATTTTATACCCTGTTCCCCACAGCGCATATTCTACCCTGTTCCCCATAGCGCATATTATACCCTGTTCCCCATCGCGCATATTATACCCTGTTCCCCATCGCGCATATTATACCCTGTTCCCCATAGCGCATTTTATACCCTGTTCCTCATAGCGCATATTATACCCTGTTCCCCATCGCGCATATTATACCCTGTTCCCCATCGCGCATATTATACCCTGTTCCCCATAGCGCATATTATACCCTGTTCCCCACAGCGCATATTCTACCCTGTTCCCCATAGCGCATATTATACCCTGTTCCCCATAGCGCATATTATACCCTGTTCCCCATCGCGCATATTATACCCTGTTCCCCATAGCGCATATTATACCCTGTTCCCCATAGCGCATATTATACCCTGTTCCCCATCGCGCATATTATACCCTGTTCCCCATAGCGCATTTTATACCCTGTTCCCCATAGCGCATATTATACCCTGTTCCCCATAGCGCATATTATACCCTGTTCCCCATAGCGCATATTATACCCTGTTCCCCATAGCGCATATTATACCCTGTTCCCCATAGCGCATATTATACCCTGTTCCCCATAGCGCATATTATACCCTGTTCCCCATAGCGCATTTTATACCCTGTTCCCCATAGCGCATTTTATACCCTGTTCCCCATAGCGCATTTTATACCCTGTTCCCCATAGCGCATATTATACCCTGTTCCCCATAGCGCATATTATACCCTGTTCCCCATAGCGCATATTATACCCTGTTCCCCATAGCGCATATTATACCCTTTTCCCCATAGCGCATTTTATACCCTGTTCCCCATAGCGCATATTATACCCTGTTCCCTATAGCGCATATTATACCCTGTTCCCCATCGCGCATATTATACCCTGTTCCCCATAGCGCATATTATACCCTGTTCCCCATAGCGCATTTTATACCCTGTTCCCCATAGCGCATTTTATACCCTGTTCCCCATAGCGCATTTTATACCCTGTTCCCCATAGCGCATTTTATACCCTGTTCCCCATCGCGCATATTATACCCTGTTCCCCATAGCGCATATTATACCCTGTTCCCCATAGCGCATTTTATACCCTGTTCCCCATAGCGCATTTTATACCCTGTTCCCCATAGCGCATATTATACCCTGTTCCCCATCGCGCATTTTATACCCTGTTCCCCATAGCGCATATTATACCCTGTTCCCCATAGCGCATATTATACCCTGTTCCCCATCGCGCATTTTATACCCTGTTCCCCATCGCGCATTTTATACCCTGTTCCCCATAGCGCATATTATACCCTTTTCCCCATAGCGCATTTTATACCCTGTTCCCCATAGCGCATATTATACCCTGTTCCCTATAGCGCATATTATACCCTGTTCCCCATCGCGCATATTATACCCTGTTCCCCATAGCGCATTTTATACCCTGTTCCCCATAGCGCATATTATACCCTGTTCCCCATAGCGCATTTTATACCCTGTTCCCCATAGCGCATTTTATACCCTGTTCCCCACAGCGCATATTATACCCTGTTCCCCACAGCGCATATTCTACCCTGTTCCCCATAGCGCATATTATACCCTGTTCCCCATAGCGCATATTATACCCTGTTCCCCATAGCGCATATTATACCCTGTTCCCCATAGCGCATATGATATCCTGTTCCCCATAGCGCATATTATACCCTGTTCCCCATAGCGCATATAATACCCTGTTCCCCACAGCGCATATTATACCCTGTTCCCCACAGCGCATATTATACCCTGTTCCCCACAGCGCATATTATACCCTGTTCCCCATATCGCATATTATACCCTGTTCCCCATAGCGCATATTATACCCTGTTCCCCATAGCGCATATTATACCCTGTTCCCCATAGCGCATATTATACCCTGTTCTATGAGCTGGCCGGACACTGCTGCCGCGCCGCCTGCACCCACGTGGCCTCCTTCCAGGAGAGCCTCTACAAGTTTACTGATGTAACCTAACAGAAGCCGTGGGTTGTCCTGGTTCACCGCAGCCGGCATCCCGATCGCCCCGTCGTGTACAAGCCTCGTCTTCTAGTCCTTCTTCATCTCCGTGGACTTGCAGTCTTCTTGTTGCCGCTAATTGTGAATTTCATCTGACGACCATTCGATCAGCCGGCCTTCTGTTTTTGTCCACTGGTTACAATTCATCAACCTATAACTGCTGATAGTCCATTTCTTTTGGCTTCTAAGACTGGATTCCCCCGGGTGAGCACGATATCAGTCCGAGTAACTGCGGCCAACACCGCGCCTGGGAGAATGCAGCGATCTGTGTGAATGCGTTAGGATTTGTGAGACAATCGCCTCGTAAAACACGTAATTTTCATGCACATTATTCAAATGTGTGAAAATCGCATGTTTTTTCAATAGCAAATTTTTAAAAATTGCATGGCATTCACGTGCATGCCATGCCCATAGCAGATAATGAGCGAGTGTTCTGTGATCTGGCAGAACAACACGACATACTGCTATTTTTCTGTGAGAAACCTACTTTTAAATATATCCGTGGAGAACAATGGGTTCTGTTGTGGTGCGGGTTGTGCCTCCTGCAGGACCTTCTTGCCAGTGCGGTTCCATCCTACTTGTGCCGTGTTCTGGGGTTCAGCAGCTTACAGTTTTGCACCAACGTTTACTTTCAGCATGTTTATTGCTGGGCGGCACTTAGTCCTCTCCACCATGGTCGGTGTAGCAGGGTGTAGTCCGGTGGACCACCGCCGAGCCTGCTGGACACCAGTATACCTAATGGCGATCTCTAACATTTGTTGGCGTGTTCCCGGTAGATGCCGGGCTGATATCAGAAAGACCAAGCAAATAAAATAATAGTTATCGCTCAAAATAAAGGAATGGATTCTTTCTCATTAGACTAATTAGCTTTTCTTAGACCCTTCAGTGTAGAGTTTTCTGCCTTATAGAGTCAGGCTCACTTTTATACACATTGAAGGGGTTCTGTCATTGTTCCTCCCCTCCCGGCAGCCTTCTTACCGCATCTTCACCTCTTCGACCTTCTCCTGGCTCCTCCAGTCCCCGGTTCTCCTCACCTCCAGCCGGACAGTTCCTCCTCTTCCTGTTATGGAGTGTCCACTCTCGGCAGTCTCCTTCCAGCAGGTCACTAGTGACCAGGTACATTAACCTGCAGGAAGCAGAATGCCGAGAATGTACGCTTCATCAGAGGAGGACCCGGCCGGCTTGAGTTGAGGTGACCCGGAGACTACAGGAGCCAGGAGAAGGTGCCGAGAAGATAGGAAAGTATAGATTTTTTTTTTTTAAATGACAGAACTCCTTTAATAGCTGTCGTACAAATGCTGCTTAAAGTTACCCTAATCGTATTTGTGTCATGTTTTAGAGTTTTGATCCCAGTCGGTAGTTTTCAGCTGTAGTCAGTCATTGACAGATTCCACATGGGTTGAATAAAGGCCTAATATTATTCCTGTATACTAGTAATCATGTTGCACACCAGGACAAGGGGCTTTGTGCACTTTAAGTGTATTTTTAAGCAAAAAAATATTTTTTTAAATCAGTATTGCTTTTTTCTTAGATTTTTTTTTTCTGCGCTTGCAGTGTATATCTGTATACTGCAAGCTGGAGGACTGAATTTCTTGTAAAATGCATCAGTCAGTTCACTGTTGACTTACAGCAGAGGAGGGGTAGGTGCACCATAGGAGAGTATACAGCCAGGAGGATGCGCCGTTGAAGAATATACAGCCAGGAGGATGCGCCGTAGAAGAATATACAGCTAGGAAGATGCGCCGTAAGAGAGTATACAGCCAGGAGGATGGGCTGTAGGAGAGTATACAGCCAGGGGGATGCACCATAGGAGAGCGTACAGTCAGGAGGATGGACTGTAGGAGAGCATACAGCCAGGGGGATGTGCCATAGGAGAGCGTACAGCCAGGAGGATGCGCCGTAGAAGAATATACAGCCAGGAGGATGCGCCGTAAGAGAGTATACAGCCAGGAGGATGCGCTGCAAGACAGTATACAGCCAAGAGGATGCGCCGTGGAAGAGCATACTGCCAGGAGGATGCGCCGTAGGAGAGCATACTGCCAGGAGGATGCGCCGTAGGAGAGCATACTGCCAGGAGGATGCGCCATAGGAGAGCATACTGCCAGGAGGATGCGCCGTAGGAGAGCATACTGCCAGGAGGATGCGCCGTAGGAGAGCATACTGCCAGGAGGATGCGCCGTAGGAGAGCATACTGCCAGGAGGATGCGCCGTAGGAGAGCATACTGCCAGGAGGATGCGCCGTAGGAGAGTATACAGCCAGGAGGATGAGCGATAGAAGAGGATACAGCCATGAGGATGTGCCATAGAAGAGGATACAGCCATGAGGATGCGCCATAGAAGAGCATACAGCCAGGAGGATGCGCCGTAGAAGAGCATACAGCCAGGAGGATGCGCCGTAGAAGAGCGTACAGCCAGGAGGATGCGCCGTAGGAGAGCGTACAGCCAGGAGGATGCGCCGTAGGAGAGCGTACTGCCAGGAGGATGCGCCGTAGGAGAGCGTACTGCCAGGAGGATGCGCCGTAGGATAGCGTACTGCCAGGAGGAAGCGCCGTGGGAGAGCGTACGGCCCGGGGGATGCGCCGTGGGAGAGCGTACGGCCCGGGGGATGCGCCGTGGGAGAGCGTACGGCCCGGGGGATGCGCCGTGGGAGAGCGTACGGCCCGGGGGATGCGCCGTGGGAGAGCGTACGGCCCGGGGGATGCGCCGTGGGAGAGCGTACGGCCCGGGGGATGCGCCGTGGGAGAGCGTACGGCCCGGGGGATGCGCCGTGGGAGAGCGTACGGCCCGGGGGATGCGCCGTGGGAGAGCGTACGGCCCGGGGGATGCGCCGTGGGAGAGCGTACGGCCCGGGGGATGCGCCGTGGGAGAGCGTACGGCCCGGGGGATGCGCCGTGGGAGAGCGTACGGCCAGGGGGATGCGCCGTGGGAGAGCGTACGGCCAGGGGGATGCGCCGTGGGAGAGCGTACGGCCAGGGGGATGCGCCGTGGGAGAGCGTACGGCCAGGGGGACGCGCCGTGGGAGAGCGTACGGCCCGGGGGACGCGCCGTGGGAGAGCGTACGGCCCGGGGGACGCGCCGTGGGAGAGCGTACGGCCAGGGGGATGCGCCGTGGGAGAGCGTACGGCCAGGGGGATGCGCCGTGGGAGAGCGTACGGCCAGGGGGATGCGCCGTGGGAGAGCGTACGGCCAGGGGGATGCACAAGCTGCTTTTGTTGTAGTATATAGGAGCAGTCTTATTGTTGAATCTAACTAGAGGTGCGGGCGGCCAGCACTATTATATGCCTGGAATTTCCCATCCAGGAACAGTAGTGATTTTTCTAGCACTGCTCTCTCTTCCTCGGGTTCTTAGGGTGGACACCGACTGGCGTTTTTTCTTCATTGTGCTGCGAGAGCAAGTGAAAACTCTCGCCTCGCAGTGTGAGGGAAAAAAAACAGGATGAGGCCGGGATATTGCCACTCTTTTCAATGGGGCCAGCGGCAGCAGCGCTAGCCCCATAGAAAAGATATGGAGAATACCGTGGACTTCTGCCACAGCTGTCACAGCTGTGGCAGGAGCTTCCTTCATCCCCGCGGGGATCAGGGATAGCTAAGATAGTGCTATTCATTCATGAATAGCTAAGCACTATCTGTAATTGGCTGAGCGCTCAGCCAATAGCTAAGTGCTAGCTGTTATTGGCTAATCGCTCAGCCAATCAGTACAGCCCTTTCAGGAAGCAGGGATTTTTAAATCCCCGCCTGCTGAAAGTGCTAGATAGCGGTGTCGGGGAGCCAGCCGGAGGACGCGTGTGAGCGGTGGAGAGGTGAGTACTTTTTTTTTTTTTTACTTTTTTAACTACTTATTGATGATTTTCAGGGAGGGGCTTATATTTGAAGCCCTTCCCCGAAAATCATACTGCAGGGTTTGCTACAAACCACTGCTTTCAATGGGACCGGCAACAGCGCCAATCCCATTGAAAGCAATGGGATAGCATGCTGCACTTCTGCCACAGCTGTGGCAGAAGTCCACGGTATTCTCCATATCTTCTCAATGGGGCTAGCGCTGCTGCCGCTAGCTCCATTGTAACGACTCACGATATCTCGGTCTCATTCCAGCGTCTTTCTTGCGCTGCGAGGCGAGTGTTTTCACATGCTCTCACAGCGCAAGGTAGAAACCAGTGGTTGTCCGCCCTTACAGAGCTGCCGGCCGTTCAGACACAGCAGGAGAGCTCAGTGGCTGCACAACAGCTGATTGTTGGGGGTGGGGGAGCAGCAGGGGGCTCAGTAATCAGCTGCTGTACGGGCGGGCAGCTGCTATGGAGCCAACAGCGTGATATTTATATTGCAGGTCCGCTTCATAGCAGCTCCCGTACAGCTGATTTAGTGAGAGGGAATGGCTGCTCCCCCCCTTCTTGCTTCATCAATCAGCTGTAGGTATATAGATGGCTCTCACATCTGCCGGCTACATAGCAGAGCAGGGGGGAGAAAGAGCTGCCTGTATGGAGTATACATGTCTAGTTGTGCACAAATGTATGTAGCATACATAACCGTAATGAGACGTGGCATTCAGGGCTCCTTGGTGACATATAATGAGATCACCATTACATCTGCACTCTGCTTTCCTGGATCCTGAATGGCAGGTTGACATCCTTCTGAGGCGGTACTTCTGCTCTTTATTCCCCCTGTAATACCTCACCGCCCGCTCTGGGGAGTTGAGAATATTTTTTCCCTATTTTCCTCCTCTAAAACCGAGGTGCGTCTTATAGAGCGAAGAGTACCGTACATTTTTGAGCTGTCAGCAGGGCTGGTATGGCTCGCTCCTGCCGGCTGATCAGTAGGTTTATTGCTACCACTTTGGAGTACATACAACTATTTGGACACTTTCTGTTCTCCTTTTCTTCCCATCATTTATAATGCAGGATCAGTGATGGATTCGCTGTACAGTATGTGTTGTCGTATAGTTGTTTGTTATACAATGGGAAATAGGCGCCTTTGTGGGTTTCTTTAATTACTTAAATATTTTAGTTGAATTTCCTTGACTTTTTCCTCCCACTGTGCCACTTGCCCACTAGGGCTTTAGGGTGGCTAGCACATACGCTGAGGGTTGTGGGTCCGCATGCTCTCCTCGCGGACAGTTCTTCGCACCGCTCATTCACTTCATATGAGAACTGCTGCACTGCATGAATAGTCAGAAATGGAGTTTGCCAAACGTTTGAAAGCTGCTACATCAGTGTAGACTTCTGCTACATTTCCGTTTATTTGGGAAGGACTAGAGGCTCGTTCCCTGTCAAATCATCACAAAAACAGAAGCTTTCAGCCCAAACAGTTCAGATTTTCATGAAATTGGTAGGATGATAGAGGACATAAGATGACAGATGGTACATGTCAGCCCTCGGTGATACCGGTTGTAAATATCAGAAAAAAGAGAAACTTCTGTACCAGGTTAACAAAAAAAAATCTAAACTTTGCTTCTAGTTCTGGTAGATTGTTCATCTCGGGTCGTTTGGAGGCTAATCGAGCACTTTCCATTAGAAATAATAAAATGTTACATTCTTACAGTCACTTGGCAAAGTTTGACCCTGAATATCTAAAGTGTTTATTTTTTTTTAAAAAAAGTATGTAATCCAGGTAAAGACCAGCCCTCCTCGGGGTAAGTCGGATTTTGGGTCGGCTTTGGGAACAGGAATAAAAAAATCTGAAAGTAGCAAACATCACATTCAACTTGTTGAGGAAGTTGCTTGATTCCAGAGTGACCTATAATGATAGATACAACTATGGGGACAAGTTACAGGTCGGCGTCTTCTGCGGGGCTTCTGTGCTTTGGGCGGCTGTAGCCGTTATTATGTAGCTTTGCCCAGTGGTAGTACATGGGTCAATATTAGTGATAAGGTTGAGTAACTTGTCCCCATAGTTGTATCTCGTATTATATGCCATTCTGGAATGAAGTATTTCCTAAACAAGTGCCGGGTGTTTAATTCAATGTGATGTTCGCTACTTTCAGATTTTTTTTTTTACTCCTGTTCCCAAAGCCGACCCAAAATCAGACTTACCCCGAGGAGGGGTGGTCTTTACCTGGATTACATACTTTATTCCCCCCCAAAATTGAAGCTACACTTTTTTAGATATTCAAGGTCAAAGTTTACGTCATGTGACCTTCAAATGAAGAATGTAATATTTTATAGTAAAACCATAACTAGAAGCAACGTTAGGAATGTTTTTGTCTTGACCTGGTAACCAGAAGTGTCATTCTTTCTCATGTTTACAAGCCTGTATCACTGAGTGCCAAAGCGTTACATCTGTAAGTTACTTTACCCCCTCTACCATCCTACCAGATTTCATAACCTTCTGAGATGGTTGGGTTGGCAGCTGTGATGATTTGGCCCAAAGCCTCTGTAGTAAAGTGGCAGTAGAGCTGACAAGGCTCCTTCATCTCGACCTGTTGAGTTTTTTAAACATGGATTGAAAAGTTATGTGATCAGCTGCCAGAGGAGAAAGTAGACTGATTCTGTCCACAAGCTGCCCTGAGCAGCACCAATGAGTAGGCAGAAGATCATGAAAAGGGTATTTTTCCGCTAGAATCACTGTAAATTACTTTATTACAGAATTTTAGGACCTTTAGTTTCAAAATGATTCCTGGAACAACCACTTTTAATAAAATGTGTGTCGACGTTAACCCCTTAATACCCAAGAGGTTTGGAATCTTAATGATTCGTTACCTTTTTTTTGTTATTTTTTAACGTGTGTTACCTATAACATTGTTTTTAAGGTTATTAAAGTGTTTTTGCATCTTTGCCATTTACGAACAGCAGCTGCTTTTTAAATACACACTAGGTGTTTATAATGTGTGAAAAAGTAAAAACATATTTTTTTTTTATTTTTTTTTTTTTTTAAATCAAGTAAAACCGATAACATCGAAATGATCTTTTTTATGACACTTTACATCACATATAATTGTAAGGGTTTATTATGTTGCTGTTTTAAGATTTGTCCTGCAAAAAGGCCATAAAAGATTGAGGGGCTTAAAAGATTTGTACCAACAATCGGGGAGGCTGATAGAGCGCTGTAAAATCTGTCCCCTTTATGGCATCCTGTCATCATGGGGTGACCCGAGTGTTGGCCGCTATTTCTAAAGATGATGCAGATGAAATAAAGCATTACATTGAAGTACTGTAGAGGAGCCATGAGTGTAATGCACAAGTGCTCCCACTTCATTAATCCAGATGGTCCTGAAGAGGGTGCTGTAATAAGACCACACGCAGTCCTTAGGTGGTGGATCACAGTTGGTTACTGTGTAATACAGCGGTGACAAGTCTCATTCCCCCAAGCTATATTTGGACTGGCTGCATTGATGGGACCCCACATTGTATGACTCCTGCGGAGGCCACTTACTGCTACAGTCAGCCGATTCACACCTGGTTTGGGTCGTATTTCGCTTCAAAATGAAAAGGTGTAATAATAACTCCACTACTGAGAACAGAAGCGATAATAGAGAAAGCTGCTGTTTTTAGCAGTTGAAGCCTACAGCTGACCCTGCGCAGTAATAGAGGAGTGTAAGCGCAGAATGGGCTTTATAAACGGCTCGTTTCACAATAACGCTGTAATTACATTGTTACCTAATTGCTGGTTCCTCCGAACCCTTTGGTTGCCTTCCAACTGTAGCAGTTTTGTGTCTCTGATGTTGTGATACTGCTTGCCGCCAACTGTTCTCTTCTGTCTTGTTTTGTAACATAGCAGCTGAACATCATTCTTTTTACAGTAAATCATACTAATTTTCTTTTTTTATGTCTACTTGTGTCCTGATCCAGATTCAAGCCCCGCGTTCTGGACCTGAATGTGTCAGTACCTTAATCCATTGTTTCATTAATGTCCATCTCTGTACTAGTGTGTGCTAGTCCTGCTTAGAGTCCATGTGTGGCATGTAGTAGTCCCTCGTAGCTGTTTATCGTCATGCAGTCTTCTTAGTTGTCATACTAAGTTCTTAGTTATAGATTATGCATGTCTATACAAAAATAATAGATTTATTCCATTCACTGACCAATTTTAAACTATTTGTGGCTCCTGTTTTTTTTCAATGACGGTTTCTTGATGTAATTTAATTATATTCTACCTGTTCTTTCCAAGTGCAAATAATAATTGCAGTGGATGGAGAAATGTCAGCTATGGATATTGTTAGTGCAAAGTGCTGTGCAAGCTCCCATGTGATTCAATGTATGGAGGTTCGCAATTCAGCATCAAAAACAAAGATTATAAACTTTGCTAAGTTTTTGTTAAAAATAAATAAAAGTTAACTTGCTTAGTCTGAAAGGTTTAAAGGAACCCTCTGGACAAAGTGATAAACTGTTTATGTGTAATGCAGTACCTGGGAGTGCAGTGCATGATGGAAGAGATTCCCCTCAGGTCCTGCCGTAGACATAACAGTGTTACTCGCTCTGCCCTGAGGTTTCCGTTAACCACTGTATCTCCATTTCTGTCACTGTCTGCTAAAACTGTTTGTCTTAAAGTCATTTGTTTGTGGTGTTTTTGTCATTCGTTAGTTTATTAATTGAGGAGTCTTACCAGCCGTGTACAGCGGGCCTTGTATTGTACATGAAATGTATGAAAACGATTTGTAATATCCTAGATTTGTATCGGTGTTATTGTGATTTGAAGTTACAGATGTGAAGCCTGCAGCTTCTATTCTGTTAAAGGAACACTAAACCCAGAAATCACGCATGGAAGTCACCAATATAACGTTCCTGGCACTGTTCATTCTGCAGGATTTTCTGCATGTTTTTTTAAAATAAACAATCTTGTAGAAATCCTGCAGAGAACACAGGGTTAATTGCTTTTTGAACTTTCATTTTCCTTTAGTGAGCCGCTGAGAGGTTGGAGTTGAGTCAAGTGGGCGGAGCTTAATGAGTTGTGTGTCCTGCTGCAGACCCTCCTCCAGGGCTGTGAGGGGCGCGGCTGATCTGGACACACAACATTTCTTTACCCAGCAGTTCTCAGTTTTATTTGCAATATGAGACTAAATAGGATCGGTGGTAAAGAGCGGATTCCGGGGGATCGTCTGCTAACTTTCTATAGTTAGTGTTCCTTTAATATATCAAAACTTCATGTTCTGACAAGTTGTTGGTTGTTGTAAGGACATTGTGGGACTTTCCGTACTCATCACTATGCGATGTACATCCTCATTGACGGGTGGGAATGTGACTATGTATATGAGATGTGAGCTGGTAACTCAATGCTGTTAGTAGATGAGATGGAAGCAACCTAAAAAGCAGTTTTTTCAGGACACAGGACACACCGCGTACCATTAGTGATCTACTGTGAGGGAGAATGTAGTCCACACAATAAAGGAGTGGCCATACCTTCAGAAGCGGATTAAAAGGTATTCTCCACGACTTAAAACTGCTTCACTACCTCTCTTTACTTCCTGTTGGCTGCTGACCAGGACATGTGACTGATACAGCCAATCACGGGCTCTGGAAAGTCACTGCTGTAGTCAGGGATTGGCTGCAGCAGTCACATGTCCTGGTCAGCAGCAACCAGGAAGGACAGTAATTGTGAAGCAATTTAAGTTATGGGAAAACCCCTTTAAATAACAGCCTTGACGGGGAGGCAAAGACTCTCCAGTTTAGCTGTCTTCTCTACTAGCTTCTAACCAGCATGTATGTATCGCCTCCTAGTAGTGAAAGCAGTGCTGGCCACAATTGTCTTTACAAACCTCCAAAATGCTATCCTGGTCTCCAAAGAAACTTGGACAGCTGAACCCATTATTAGGCAAATGCAGAAATTAAAGGGGTTCTGTCATTAAAAAAAAACAAAAAAAAACTTCCCTATTACTCACCAGGCAGTCGTCTTCTTCCTGTGACGTTACGCACATTTTCTGCATTCTCCTTCCAGCAGGTCGGTGTACCCGCTCACTAGTGACGTAGAGTTCACAGCCTAGCAGGGAATGCCGAATCCTATGCCGGGTTATTGCAGAGACTGTGCATGTGCGTTGTCTCGAGACAATAGCATATGAACACTCGCGGCGAGCTAACACGCATGTGCAGTCTCTGCAATAACCCGGCATAGGATTCGGCATTCCCTACTAGGCAGTGAACTCTACGTCACTAGTGAGCAGGTACACCGACCTGCTGGAAGGAGAATGGGCGTAACATCACAGGTAGAGGAGGATCCGGCCGGCTAGAGGTGAGGTGAGCCGAGGACTGCAGGAGCCAGGAGAAGATGCGGTAAGAAGACAGGCGGGGAGGAATAGATAGGAATGGATTTTTTGTTTTAATGACAAACTCCTTTTAAGTGTTCTTTCAAGTAATGATTGCTGGGGACACAGAAGCTATTGCGTGTCTGCGCTGCTGTAAGTTTAGTAGTGGTCTTCTTGTAATGTCTCTTATCGTCAGCTTTCTCATGAAGTTATCATATTACAAGCCGCAAAAAAGGAACTAAAAGGTTAAAAACACGTACAGAAGTCGGTTGATGCAGATAAAAGGAGCCTAAAGTAGGATGCTCCATCCAAGAGAAGAGATGAAAACTTGCCTCCGACAGCCCTAGATAGGGGGCGCTACGTGGCAGATAACATTCTGCATTTCTCTCTTTTTTATGTAGTGGAGATCCTGTTTCACTTTTCACCTGAGGCCACAAAAGGCCAGAAGCGCCCCGTCTAAAGCCGGACAGGAAGAAAAACAAGCTATTTGGGGCTGCTGAGGCTTATGTGAGATTCTAGAAACATGAGTCCGGAAATATCTGTGGAAGATTTTATGTTCAGGTTACCAGGTTCACTTCCATGCACTTCACATGCTGATCAGCCAAAATACCAAAACCACCCAGAGGGAAAATGAATAACACTGATAGAGTGGGATGTACACTAGCAAGAAGTAGTAAGTGAACCCCGTGGATTTCTGCATTGCTAATGTAATGTGATCTACTTGTTATATAAATCATATAATACACAAGCGGTTGTACTGATCATGTACCTTGTGAACATCCAGTGCGCAGGGAGAAGAAGTAAGTGAAGCCCAGAATTGTATAACCTATAGAGCACCTATAGCA
This sequence comes from Eleutherodactylus coqui, assembly GCF_035609145.1. NCBI lineage: Eukaryota > Metazoa > Chordata > Amphibia > Anura > Eleutherodactylidae > Eleutherodactylus > Eleutherodactylus coqui. Next base: position 3,554,084 of record NC_089848.1, on the reverse strand, counting down.
GCAATCGCCTTCACCAAATGTTTCCTATGGTTGCAAATAATAATTGCACATTGGTGAGGAGGAATTATGGACCATTGCTCCCTCCAAATATGTTTTAGCTCATCACTATTACTGGTATACCAGGTCATTCTACAGTATCTGGATAGGGTTAAGGTCTGGACTCTAACTCGGCCATTCCAACAAAAATCATCTTTTTTAACCGTTCTTTAGTTAATTTACTTTGTGTTTTGTGTCCTTGTCTTGTTGCATCTCCCAACGTCTCTGCGGCTTGAGGTGATGGACGGCCGCCCTTACATTCTCCTGCTAAATGCTTTAATATGTCATACGATCCATTGTTTCCTTAATGATGGTAAGATGGCTGGGTCCTGAGACACCACAGTAGACCCAAACCATGATGCTCCCTCTGCCATGCGTCACGGTTGGGATATGGTTTTGGAGTTGGTGTGTAGTTTTTTTTTCTTCTTCCAAACATAATGTTCAGCATTTGTGCTGAAGAGTTCCGAGTTACAACTTTTGTTGTATCTCGCCCTAAAGCATTTTTTGAACATTAATGTGTTTTCGAGAAAACTTGTGATAGGCTGCCATAGATTTTGTTTTGGAGAGTAGCAGTTACCTTTTTGTGGTGTTCTTCTATAAGCACCATTCTTGTCAGCATTTTTCTAACAATAGCCACATTAAAGGGGTTTTCCGAGCATTTACATTGATGACCCATGCTCAAGAGAGGTCATCAATAATTGATTGGTGAGGTCCGCCACACAGGATCTCTGCAAATCAGCTGGTCCTCCTCTGTCAGTGCAATGGGGCCAGATGGGTAATACTCGGCTTCACTTAGACTGAAATCAATGAAAGCGAGGCCTTCCATTTCACTTCCAGCTTCTCATTGTGATCAGAGCCTGCAGGGCCAAAGGATCAGCTGATCAACAGGGATCTTTAGCGATGGACCACCACAGATCAAGTATTAATGACCTATCCGGAGAATGGTAAAATAACATACGTGGCAGCATAAGTGGTGCAAAATGTATCCGGAGATATACTTTATAGCAATGCTTTGACTCAGTAAGTCTTTGTCAAAGCTTTCTTGACAGAAATATACGTTCTTCTTCCATGGTTAATAGCACAAAGACTCATACGGAGTCGAAACGTTGCCATTCACCATGGAAGAATAAAGTATATCGTCAGATATCTTTTGCACCACTTTTGCTGCCACGTATGTTCTTTTTCTGGTGTTGATTTGGATCCATGATTTGGGTTCCTTAGTGGCTGTGCATTATTACCGCCTCACTCTGAGCAGTTCTCAGGTTGTGCTGCTGGCAAAACCTTTTTAACTATTTGTTATCCTGAGGATAGGTCATCAATAGTAAACCCCTATAACCGATCTTTTTGTAGAGTTTTATGTAAGTCTTTTTCTGTTACCCTTTGGTTGCATTCTCCCTTCCATCAGGATTGGCCATTGTGCTCTTTGAGTAATCTTAAAGGAGATGTCCCGAGGCAGCAAGTGGGTCTATACACTTCTGTATGGCCATAATAATGCACTTTGTAATGTACATTGTGCATTAATTATGAGCCATACAGAAGTTATAAAAAGTTTTATACTTACCTGCTCCGTTGCTAGCGTCCTCGTCTCCATGGAGCCGACTAATTTTTGGCCTCCGATGGCCAAATTAGCCGCGCTTGCGCAGTCCGGGTCTTCTGCAGTCTTCTATGGGGCTCCGTGTAGCTCCGTGTAGCTCCGCCCCGTCACGTGCCGATTCCAGCCAATCAGGAGGCTGGAATCGGCAGTGGACCGCACAGAAGAGCTGCGGTCCACGGAGGAAGAGGCCATCTTCAGCGGTGAGTAGAGAAGTCACCGGAGCGCGGGGATTAAGGTAAGCGCTCCGGTGAGCTTTCTTTACCTCCCTGCATCGGGGTTGTCTCGCGCCGAACGGGGGGGGGGTTGAAAAAAAAAAAAACCCGTTTCGGCGCGGGACAACCCCTTTAACATCCACTCCTAAGGAGAGTAGAAACAGTCTTCAGTTTTCTCCATCTGTAGATAATTTGTCTAGCTGTGGATTGCTGTATACCTAGGTATTTAGTAGAGCTCTCCTGTGCCAGATTCGTATGCCTTCATTATATATCTACTGAGCTCTTCTAAAAAGGGTTTGCATCAAGGCAGGGTTCACACTAACCAGTCTTTCTTGAGAAAAACAGATTTGTCAGTAACCAGACTGTGTGCCTTTATTTAAAGGGGTTGTCCCGCGAAAGCAAGTGGGGTTATACACTTCTGTATGGCCATATAAATGCACTTTCTCATATACATCGTGCATTAAATATTGGCCATACAGAAGTTATATACTTACCCCCTCCGGTGTTGGCGTCCCCGTCTCCATGGCGCCGACCGAAGCCTTCTGCCTGGATTAGACGCGCTTGCGCAGTCTGCTTCTTCTGTCCCGCTGAAGGGGCCGCTCCGGCGTGCTCGCGCCGCACAGGTCTTCTGCGCAGAAGAGGGCAGACTGCACAAGCGCGTCTAATCCAGGGAGAAGGCAGCTATGGTTGGCGCCATGGAGACGGGGACGCCAACAACGGAGGGGGTAAGTGTATAACTTCTGTATGGCCAATATTTGATGCACGTTGTATATTACAAAGTGCATTAATATGGCCATACAGAAGTAATTAACCCCACTTGCTTTCGCGGGACAACCCCTTTAATGGATGAACTACCTGTGAAACCCACACATCCGATCTTGTCTCCTTAATCAACACACCTTTTGCCCCCTAGCTCTTGGAGAAGACATTAGCACAAAGGTTGACTTCCTTTTTCTTCCTGCACCATGGATGATGCACTGAAAGTGGTAAAGAATAGACATGAATGTTACAACCGCTTGTATGTTGTTTGTTTAGATATCTTTGCTATAATTCTGACTTCAGTAATATTCAGACCACAATTTATTAGTAATGAATGCAGAAATCCAGGTAACTCCAAAGGGTTCATTTATTTTTCTTGCAGCTGTATTGGGCAGTTATTGAAGCTGATGTGTAGGAAGGAGGAGAAATAGGCAAGCGTGGGCATCTGAGTGGCTGTGACAAAGGCAAAATTGTCAAGAATCTAATGAGTTGTTCCAGGTGTGCAGTGGTTATTACCTACAGAAAGTGGTCCAAGGAAGGACAACCAGTGATGAGGCCATTGGCATCCAAGACTCATTGATGCATGTAGGCATTGAAGACTAGTCCATTTGGCCCAATCCCACAGAAGAGTTATTAGAGCAGCTAATGCTGGTTGTGATAGGTGCCAGAATACATCATAACTTGCTGTGTAAGGGGCCACATAGTCCATGCCCATCTTTGTTCACTGGAAAAAGCACCAACAATTGTCATAGGAGTTTCAGAACTAGACAATGGAGCAAATGGAAAGAGGTGGCTTGGTCTGATGAATCACATTTTCTTTTACATGGTGTGGACAGCTGAGTATATATATGTCTGTCGTTTTGTGGGAGAAACATGGCACCAGGATGCAATTTGGGAAGAAGGCAAGCTAGTGGCGGCAGCTTGATGCTCTTGCCAATATTAAGCTGGGAAACCTTCAGTGTTCATTTGATACATACAGCACCAGGCAACTACCTAACGACTGATGCAGAACACCCTTTCAGTGTAATGCTATTCCCGAATGGCAGTGGCTTCTTTCAGGATAATTTTGCCACATTGCAAAAATTCTTCAAGTATGGTTTGAAAAACATGCCAACAAGTTCAAAGTATTGACCTGGCCGTCCAAATTCACCAGATATCAATCTGATTGAGCATCTGTGCGATGCATTGGAAAAACAAGTCTGATTCATGAAGGCCTCATATTGTGACTTGGGAGATCTTCAGGAGTCTTGTGGAGTCCATGCCTCAATGAACTTTCACAGCCGGACTGAATGGAATACTGGGATCAATAACAAAACATTTTTGTATGTTATACATGTAAAAGGGTGGAGTAGCCCCTTCAACCCATTAAGGACCAGCCTTTTTTCTTTTTTTCATGGTTTCATACCTGCTTTCCGTACTTTTTCTATTTCTCCATTGACGAGCCATATGAGGGATACCGTTTTGTAGGATGCATTGTATTTTTATGGTACTGTTTACCATATAATATATTGAAAAATATTAAAGTGGGGTGAACATTGCGGGCCAGTAGACTGAACTGGATGGACGTGCGTTATTTTCATCTATATTACTATGAAATGGCAAAACATATCCTCTCATCCACTTACTGTACGAGGGGCTGCTGATAAGGCTTTGGCTTTACCCAGAAACAAACGAAATAGAAGATGACACTTTCCATTTCTTCTACATCCTCTCCACTGATGCCAACACACTTCTTACATCGGGATTCCAAGTTCTGTGAGCCTTGCAAAAAGAAAGATTTCGGTTGTGCCTCAAACCAGTCATCCGTAGCAGCCATGTCATCAGAAATGGTGTGAAATTTGGTCCCCTTGAGATGTTTCTTCAGGTTTGGATACAGATGATAGTCGGAGGGAGCTAGATCTGGTGACTAAGGTGGGTGGTCAACCAGCTGGAAGCCTAGCTCCACCAGTTTTGCCGTGGTCGCTTGTGCAGTGTGAGCGGAGGCGTCGTCTTGCAGAAACAAGATTCCTTTGGACAGCTTGCCGCGCCTTTTGGCCTTCAGAGCTGCCTTCAATTGGTCCAAAAGTTCAATGTGATACCTTGCATTGATGGTGGAACCATTGTGAAGGTCGTCCACTAGCAGCATGCCCTCCTCATCCCAGAACACAGACGCAGACTCTGACTGCTCCCCCTAGTGGTGGCTGTATATATCTGTATGTAGTGAGCTCCCCCTAGTGATGGCTGTATATATCTGTACACAGACGCCGTCACCTTAGTGGCTGAGGACCACTGGGCCTCCACTCTCTGACTGCTCCTTGGTTTCAGGGTCATACAAATAAATCCAGGTCTCATCCATAGTGACCGGTCGATCCAGGAAGTTCTTATCAGTCCAGAAACGCTGACAAATGGACCGGGAAGTTGTCACTCGATGCTCTTCTGATCTGTTGTCAGACATTTGGGGACCCACTGTGCAGATGGCTTCTTCATGGATAATGACACAAACACGTTCACCATAAACCCCCATGATGTCGGCTATTCCTGCAGCCGGCCGATTCTCCAGTATGAAGTTGTGTGCAGCATCGGCGATCTCCGGAACAACCACCTCTCTCGGTCGCCCAGGACGTTCCTCATCGTTGGCGCTGAAGTGGCCAAGTGCCGCATTTTATGCCACAAAAGATCCCTGTAAAAACGCAGCATTTTGGCTCCTGACGCTTTATGTGATGCTGCTCTAAGGGTTCTTCCATCAGAACAGTCCACAAGTAAGTAAAGCTGACTCGGCACGCTGCGGGCTGCTGCAGTTTCTGGCATGGAGATTGTGACGCCCATGCAGCTGCGATCCACCTGGGTCCGCGGGGTGAGACCTGCCTCACGGCACTCGGTCTGCGCTGTGGCTAACAGAGGAAAGATAATGGCATCTTACAACTCAAACACTAGAATGTCTAATGCCCAACCAATATACCCGCTAATGGAAGTGATGCAAAGGAAAAAGAGGAGTAAAAATAAACATTTGGTGCCGGAACATTGACCGGTGGCATCACTCACTGTTATCAGCCGCCCTCTGCTGTGCTGTCAGGGATTTAGATTGCAATTAATTCTGCTTGTTAAGACCTTTAAGTGACGTCCTTCATGCCGGTTATTTATCCTCTTATGCTTCACTCTGGCTTTTCTTTTCTCTTTGGGATACTTCTGGATTGGGGGAACACGCGAGTCCCGTATTCCGATGTATTTCCTGCTAGACTATACACATACAGACATTCCAAATGCAAATCCAGAATTGTCTTGTAATATTCTGCTCCGCTGTTGCAGAGTTATTGTACTTTTCTGGCAGGCAGCAGTTTTGCATAGATGACCATCAGTAAGGGACCTTTCACATTTTAGCTCCGTTCTTACCACAGTGGTCAGGCTTGGCATTACAAGTTCCTATTCACATCAATGGAAACTCTGCCTGTATTACCAAGCCTGGCCACTGCGGTGAGAATGGAGCTGGTCCAGCAAACCGCTAATTGTGTGGAAAAGCCCCGCTGATCTAAGGATGGGCCAGCAATAGTTTACAACTGGTCAACCCCTTTAGGATGACATTTTCTGTATACTCTCAGCTGGCAGGGCTGCTTCAATTACCTGCTAAGGTGCAGAGAAGCCAATCACTAGTGTTATTTAGAGGGGGATTCCTATCTCGGACTATTATGACGTATCTACACAAAGGTGAGGGCGAGCCTCGGAGACGGCACCATTCTTTCTGCAGCTCCTAGGTCCCGGAAACATCGCCTGCCGTGCTACACCGCTTCTGTAACTCTCATTCACTTCTATTGGAGGTGCAGAGACACCGTAGCACAGCGGCTTCCATACTTCCAGCCAGCCGGGTCACGGGATACAGAGCAGTGTCCCATGATAGGCGAGATGGAAACACCCCTTTAAGACATTTGCTCAGGATCTGAAATCTTGTCGGGTCGATTGAAATGACGGAACTTCCTCTCTCATGCGGATACAACGGTCTAAATGTTGGACATCTAGTAATCTGTTCGTGATTCCAGGACATCAGCATAAGCCAAATCACAGATCTTCTGGTATCGTGTATTTATTTACCCCCAGCCAGCACTGCTGGGGCTGATGGCCAGCGTCCCTGGAGTCCGAGGGGTAGTTTCTACTTGCCCAGCTCCCCAGGCCCGCGCTGTCGCCTCCAGAAGTCAGTGGCCTGCAGTGTTTGACCCTGGGGGCATTACTCTTGTACTGTTGGGTTGTTCTTTAGTAGTTCTGCCCGTACATTATAGTATTCTTGATAACACAAGGACCCCCAGATCTCCGTGCTGCAGTCATGTAGGGGGTCTCATCAGTTCAGTAAGTTTGTTTTAGAACATATCTTGCTGTTATTCTGGCTTCATTTCCTAAACTCCTGAAGAAGAACCTTTTAGAGGGATTTTTCAGCCACAGAATAGAAACTTTGAAAATGCTGAAATCTAGCAGATACAACTAAGTAGTGGCAGCCTCCACCGCTTATCTGCTGCTCTGGACCTTCTTCATCCCAGGCAGCCGCCGGTCCGCCACTAGTTACATGCATCACTTCCACAGTAAACACAGCAGTAGACTGTTACCCACAACTCCCAGCATGCCCGGAGCTTGTTTACCGGCCAGCGTTGTAGCTCCGCCCACAGCTTGCAGGTCCTACAACTTACCAGCACCTACCTCCCTTCTCACTGAGAGTGCTAGAGAAAGACAGCACTCTGAAGTGCACATAACCAATACAGCGGAGCGCTCCTGTCCTCCCATCATGCACTGCTCACAGCAGGAAGTGGGGGTGGGGCTATGGACAAGGGAGGAAGTAGCAAATGCGGATAAGACATCGGAGGAATTGGAGATCTTATTCGAGCAGAGGGTCACGTGACCTGAGCGGGTGCAGAGAACCGATTATAGACGACTTCTACGTACATTAGACATTAAACTGTTAGTCTGTGACCGGACATTGTAAAGCCGGACACCGCTACAGACATTGACTTATTTAAATGGGCAGGGTCAGATCTCCAGTGACCTCCCTAATTATGCAGGATGATATATATACAGTCACACCTCTACTAGCATTTACAGCTACTAAGGCCAATTTCGGGTAAGGCCGGTTTGTTTTTTAGCCAAAACTTTGTCTCTAATAACATTGGTTGCCTCTAATAACACCAACGTCTGCCGGCCCACGTGACCCTGCTGCTGAACCCACGTGGCCCTGCTCAGCGTCTCCTCCTCCTGCTAATGGCACCCACCCTTCTCTATCATCGGGTAATACACCAGTACAGTACAGTACAATTGCTGTCCTATGTAACAGCACAGAGAACGCTGAGATAACACTGAGGACAGATAATGATGTCTCCTGTAGTCCTATGTAAAACCACAGAGAACACAGTAATAACGCTGAGGACAAATAGTGATGTCACCTGCAGTCCTATGTAAAAGCACAGAGAACACAGTGATAGCGCTGAGGACTGTTAATGATGTCACCTGCAGTCCTATGTAACACAACAGACAACACAGTGATAACACTGAGGACTGATGATGTAGTAGATATGACCTGCAGCCCTATGTAACACCACAAAGAACACACAGTAACATGTTAAAAGACAAAGCTTTTTTTGCTTTTTTCCATTTTCATTATTTCCTCCTCCTTTATTTATCCATCGCCGTCGCTGTATGAGGGCTCGTTGTTTTTTGCGGGATGAGTTGTATTTTTCACTGGTGCTATTTATTGTACCATATAATGGACTGAAAAACTTATAGAAAATGCTAAGTGGAGTGAAATGGAAAAGAAACCTCATTCCTCCATCTTTCGGTGCGTCCTGTTTTTACGGCGCACAAACTGCAACAACAATGACCCAATAACTTTATTCTGTGGATACAATTACCACAATACCAGACTTTGTATAGTGTTTTTTTTTTTGCTGTAGTACTTGTATTTTTATTTAAGATATTCAATTTTTAAAAATGATTTACTGTCTCCATTTTCTGCGCACAATAACTTTTTTATTTTTCCGTCGACACAGTTGTGCGCGGGCTCATTTCTTGCGGGACGTCCTGTCGTTTACGTTGGTACCTTTTTTGAGTACAAACAACCTTTTGATTGCTTTTTATTGCATTTTTTTCTTGAAGATAGGGTCGTCGGACAACATTCACTGTACGGGGTAAATAATGCATTACTTTGATAGATCAGACTTTTACGGACGCAGCGATACCAAAAAAGGATTTTTTTTGTTTTTAATTAAGATTTTTTTATTGAAAAACTTGGCAAAAGGTTTTTTTTTTTTTTTTACTTTTTATTACTTTATTTTTTATAATTAGTAAAACTTTATTGTGTTTATTTTTACACTTTCTTTTATTCCCCAGGGGGGACCACAACCGGCGATGCTTTGATCGCCCCTGCAGTATGATGTAATTCTATAGCATTACATCATACTGCATTCTGACAGGCAGCCTACCAAGCCACCCACGGGGACAGCTTGATGGGCAGTCTGCAAAGACAGCCCTGGGGCCTTTCATACGGGACCCCGAACATCGGTCGGGGCATTTAAAGGGTTAATAGCTGCGATCGGCCACACGGCTGATTGCAGCTACTGCCCGCGGGTGTCATTTGTAATAAACAGCTGACATCCGCGCTGTATGGATGGAAATAGTGGCGCTATCTCCCTCCATACACGTTCTGCAATGGCAGGATGTAAAAAACACTATAGGGCCGTCACTAAGGGGTTAAATGTGGTTTGGTGTGTTTTTTGGAATGTCTAGAACAAATGAATTGGATTTACATTGATTCCTATGGAAATAATGACCTTGAGTAGCAACGGTTTCAGGTAAAGCCAATTGCTTTCAGATGGATTACCACCGTTAGTGGAGGTCTTAGGGTGTGTGTGTAATATATATATTCATTTATTTTTTTCAGTGAGCTTCACAATTTCAGCAGCATATGTAAATATTTCACTTCATCTCCTTTTCAGGCTTGATGTTTCTGCTGATCCACTTCCCAAACGTCTCTTAAATCAGACTATCTGACCCTTTACATAAATTCACCAGTTTAAGAATATTTCTTAACTGCCCTATTGGCCCAAGTCTCACTGCTCTCATTTACAATACTGTAAGCAAAGACGCAGCAGATTGTGGCCTGATCAGGCCTTCTTGTTACGTAATTGCCTGATCCTATGATCTGCATAGAAGGTTATGACCCGATGGTGCAGCTCCTGGGTCCACCTTACATTGCTCAAGCTCTCTGAATTCTCCCCTCCTCGATTTGAGGTTCTACTACCCCAGGGTGGGTATAAGCCCCACATCTGGTAGATGTCCCCTAAAATCACCAGGTTCTGTTCTGGGGTAGATGGCTTGATTTCCACAGTCCTCAGGAGAAATATTCAGAAAGCACTATGACACCTCAAGCCGCTCAGTAGGAAGCCACCAAGCAGCCTGGAACAAGCCATAATGCCATCCGCTAGCATTAAGGCAAGTTTAGGTCGTTCTTCATGAAATGCTGATAGGATGTTGCGGCATTCTCATGCAAACGTTTGAAAGCTTTTGGCAATCATATGCCCACCACCCCATGAAACCACATCCCTTACCTTATCTTTCGGGCGCATGTCTTACACTGGATTCTTTGGGTAGTTTGTTGTTTATGCAGCTTTGGCAAAATCTTCTCATCAAATTTCTATGTAATTGCAATACTGAAATACATCCATCATTAACGATCTGGTACACCATTGCACTTCTTTTTTTGACCCCTTAAGGACCAATCAATGTAAATTTGCAGAGCTTTAATCCCGTCCGTTAGCAAAAATACGGCATGGGTTTAAAGCCTCTGCTGCAATCAAGCAGAAGCAGGTCGCGTTCTCTGCTGTCAGACAAAGAACGCGAATGAGAAGGGAGAAGCTGTTTTTAACCACTTCTGCCCTCTCCTTTCCTTGGTACATAGTGATCAATGAGTGCTATGTACTAAGAAGTCGAAAGTGTTTCTTCCACTACATGAGCCGATGATCATGTGACCGCTGAGACTTCCCTGTTACAGCAGAGCTGCAATGTCCTAGCAGACCCAGACTAGCTCTGCCAGTGACTATTGTTACTACAGAGGATATTTTTTTCTGTAACTGGGGCTTCTATGGATGCCTCAGCTACAGTGGAAGAGTGTGTAATAAAAAAAAGGACCATGGGGTCATAGATGGTAAAAAAAAAGTTACAAAAATAAGTATAAAAAATTACAGAATAAAATATATACATAAAAAAGAACTGTTAGCATAAATTTACTTATTAAAAAAGAAACAACTATAAATGTGGAAAAAAAATGTTTTTAGCAGAAAAATAAGTCAGTGAAAAAGATATTTCAAAAAATAGCAGTAAATGTCACAGAAAAAAAACTGCAGCAAAATAATTTAAGACCGGCCTGCTGAGGGTATATGGTGGGCAGTAGCAGGTCTTATGTGGAGTGGGCTCAGTAGATGAGCCTACTCCTTACCCGGTGGCTGCCAGCTGACAGTTGACACCTGCCCGCAACTGCAACAATCCAAGCTATAACCAATCACTGCACCTAATGGTTTAACTGCTGCTGTCAAAGTTGACAGCATATCTAAGCAGCCAACTAGAGCGCGGTCCCCTCTGGTGCCCTATCGTCCTTCTTCCTCCTGCAACACAGCTGTGGGGTGCCAGTGGGTTCACATGACAGCCTAGAGTTTAGTGAAGGCTCCCTGGGCTGTCATGTATTGCAGTCTGTTAAACTGTACCATGAATAGGCTATACTTAAAAATACCATATCCTGCAATACTGAAGTATTGCAGTATATTGTAAAAGCCATCAAACTATTTGAAGTTCAAGTCCTTTATGGCTTAAAAAAAAGTAAAAATGCGTAAACTAAGAAAATCCTAACTATTACAATATTTATTTATCCTACACAGTGCACATTGTTAGAAAACCACACAATGCAAATCTCCTAAAAAAAAGAGAATGAAAAGTGATCAAAAAGTCATATGCACCCCAAAATGGTGCCAATAACACAGCCACATCAACGGAAAAATGATAAAGTTAAGGGCCTCGGAATATGGTGGCAAGAGAACTTTTTTAAAAGATTCCTTTATTTTTAGAAAAAATAATACTTAAAAAAAAAAAAAAGCTTTATAAATTTGGTTTCGCCACATTTGTACTGACCAGCAGAAAAAAAATGAACATGTCATTATTGCTGCACCATGAATACCATTAAAAGAAAACACTAAAAAGAAAACTAAAAAAGTTATAGCTCCTTAAAAGTGGGGGGAAAATTTTGTGAAATTTCTAGACTTTAAGAGGTTAATCTATTTTTATATTAATTTGGCCTTTTGATCCTGTTGTATGAAGAGCAGGTTGAGGAGGCTAATTTAGCATTTTTTAGGCTACAGATAGATCTAAATGTATAATGCCCAAACACTGACCCATGGGTCCATCCGCCATTGGCTTCTATTAAAAACAATAACTGTGGACTTCTAATATTTAAGAAAAGAAGAGGGGCTGACCAAGGGCAAGATGGATGGATGACATCCTTCAGGTGATGGGCTGGACCTAGGTGGAGATGGGGGTGGCGACAGCCGACAGGAAGCTCTGGCGTGGGCTGGTCCACGAGGTCACGAAGAGTCGGAAGCCACAGAACGAATAAACAACAATAATTCTAGTTTTTCTGCAGAAGGTTTTGGTAACCATCCCTTCAATATGTTTCCAACTCTTTGTCCTCACATTTAGCTTCCAAGGTATATAAACCGGTATAATGCTGCCAGAATATTCAGTAGATGACTTAGTCCCCCTAATCAAGGTAATACTCCCAGATCCTTGTCCTAGCCGCTGTTCTTCCAATGTCCACCAACAAACAGATTGTGCCGGTCTCTCGGTTTCAGCTTGGAGAAACCCTTCCTATAATTTGTTCTTATGCTGCCATAAATCCAAATTATAGAGTTTTATCAGAATTACAAGAAGCTTTACAGTTAATGCCAGATGGTGGAACCGCGGGCTCCGAGACGGCTCTGACAGAATTACCTAAAAATAAAGTGACGCACTGCTCAGGAGATGAATGTCCACATCGAACGTTCAGAATTGATGTTAGAGGCCATTATCATTACGATACAGTAAAGACCACCAGAGTCCTGCAGGGCAATCTCAATATTCAATACTGATTCTCTGGATGCCACAAAGGCCTTTAATGGGGTTGAGTGGAGGTTCTTGTAGGCATTATGGAAAAATGGGATATGGGGAGAAATACAGAAAATTGATCAAATTACTTAGTAGTCCAGTGGCGTGTATTAATATCAATGGGACTCATCTGACCCTTTTCTTTGACATAGACAAGGACGCTCTCCCCTCCTGTAGGTTAGGTTGCTGACACCTTTAGCAGAGAGGATAAAAAATACAATCCATGGCTGCAAATATAGAGAAACTGAGGAGAAGATATAGCTCTATGCTGATAACATTTTACTATTTTTTAGAGAATAGGTTTTTACCAGGTTTAGCATTAACTGGTCGAAACTGTCTCCATTGGCCATTATCAGAGTGCAGTAAATTAGGTCCGGGCGAGCTTACTGTACTGTGAGCCTTAAGACTAGGTCTACGTGGTGAGTATGGCTGCGAGCAAAGATTGCTCTGTAGCACCGTGACATTGTACTGCCATTGACTCGGTGAAGTCACAGTGCAGATCACAGCCTGCTGCCAGACTGCCATCAGAAAAGATCCAATCAGATTTTTTGCGATCGTGACCTCAAGATCGCAGCAACCTGCGGAAACCTGAGACTTGACGCTACGACACCATTGAGTTCAATGCCAGTGCAATTTCACAGTGCTACACGGTGATCTAGCCTTATGCCTCTCCTAAATATCCAGGAGGTAACTTTAATACTGATATTAATCAATAAATGATTTGAATATCTTACCTTTAATGAGTAAACTTAAATGGACAGTTAAGACATGATGCAGACTTCGGTGATGATTATTCTACCTCCGGTTCCTTATTGTTTTTTTAATGACCTCATCTGGATTGAACAAAAGGTTTTCCCAAGTCTTCATCGAATTTCCAGCGATCGGATATTGGAATATAAAACCCTTGATTCAAAACTCGCCGACTTACCAAGCCCAGATCTGAGGTTGTGTTGGGAGGGCGCGCTCTGATTTTGAGAAATATTTTATCACAGCTCAAATGATGTCTTTCGGAGTTAAAAACGTGACTCCACGGAGCGGAGAGAGAATTGTATCACCTCAAGTATCATTGGGAGCTGGCTATCAGAGTAGGGCTTCCTCTCTATTAATGCTCACTTCTAAAGTATAGGCAGAAAATAAGCCTGTGCAGGGTCACTCCGTTCACACCCATATGGCAAAATACAAATACTGTAGTGGGGAATAGTGAAATAATCAGGAGTGACCAACCTGATTGTAAAAGATAATTGTGACTCCGGATTCCTGATTCTGACTCCCATTAAAATCAACAGGAGTAAAAAGTGGGTTCTGTCATTTGACCTCCAAAATATCCGTTGAACAGTGGAGATGGTGATGGCAGCCCGACGGTCAGCACTGATGCCTAGCAGTAGTTGGGCCACAGGTTCAAACCCCCATCAAGGGCAGACTCAAACCTAGAACTCCAGCAGCCCCAAACCAACACACCGTCCTCTCTGCCCAAAGCAGGGAGACAAGATAATGATGATTCTTTTTAATGATCCATTTAGTAAAAATCAGGCCGATTTTATCACTCGACCAATTACGACAAGCAACGCTAGTGGGGGATTCTTTAAAATGAATGATTGAAACTTATGGATTTCTAAGGAAATCATCAGAATTTATCATTTGTTTCATGAAGATAAAGTCCCAAGTCTTTACTAGGTCTTCAGAGGGAATTTGGTTTAGATATTTAACATTATTATACAAAGTCCTCAATTCCATCAAAACAGCAAACCTAAAGAATCTCCTTACTGAATAAGCGCTTAATATCGAAATTCTATCAAATCTTCGTTACAAAAAGTGATAACCTTGTGTCTATTTATAAAACCAAATGGTATTTGTGCATTATCAGACGTACAGGATTTCTCTTTTATTAGCTTTTTGGCAATTGTGGCACAAAAATCAGTAACACAAATTTTCAGTTTATTTTTTTAATCTTACATCAGTTACAGTATACCAAGATTCTATAGGAGGGGTTCTAGAAGACCAGATCAGTGTCCCATACGTTGAAGAGAGGTGTGATTTGGTCCATCTGTTATGACAGCGAGATGGACCAAATCACACCTATTTCCTCAGCAATTGGTAACATGAGGCTGGTAAGATATTGGGAGGTAATTCTGGCATAACTGCAGAAAGTTTCTGATACCCGTTACGTTAATAAGTCTGAGATATGTCAGATCTTCACTGCTCTAGGACATGGAAAAGGACAGGGGTCCCGTTTTCCCCCTCGCCGTAATGCCGTGAGCAGGAGATTGGGTAGATCTCTTGTCACATAAGCTTGGTGAATCTAAATTCCTTTTCAATGGGACTGCTGGAGATAGCTGAGTACAAGTACAGCCCCATTGAAGAGAATGGAACAGCGACTGTGCCCGCTCGGCCAGCGCTCCAACCTGTGATGTCACTGCTGTTGGGAGATGCTACTTTGCAGTGACGACAAAATGAGGAAACAGACTCTCATTCTCAGGATTGGTGGGGGTTTCAGCCCTGGGACCCCGCCGATCATAAAGATATCCCCTACCCTGTTTCTCTCTCTTTTCATATACTTGGGAAATAGGGGATTGATTGGGTAATCATAGAATATGGTTTCTTCTAATAATCCACTGTATGTTTGAGTGCATATTAGTGCAGTGAAGCCCTGGATTGGGCATCTACCCCGATAATACAACCAGAACATTGTGCATCAAAGATCTCTTGTATAACAATTTCAGTGTTTGACATTTTACTAACTAAATTGGTAACTTAATTTCAATTCTTATTTTTCTTTTAGATCTGTAGCAGAAGCCACTGAAGTGGATCTCAATATGAGAGTAGGATTGCATACCGGCCGTGTTCTGTGCGGTGTTCTGGGGCTTCGCAAATGGCAATATGATGTCTGGTCTAATGATGTTACACTGGCCAATGTAATGGAAGCTGGTGGATTGCCAGGGTATTATTATTATTCTTTTTCCACGTTTAGTTTTATACCGTTAACGAGACATGTGTATGTAAAACAAAATACTGCATATAACCAATGTGAATTATTTATATTTAAGGAATAGGAATTCATGGCGCTGTCACTAATACAGCCTCTATGGGGGGTACTTGTGTATTTTATGCTAATGAGTCTGATGTGAGTTTAGTATAAAACCTGAATAGACTGCACTACTATGTATGTACACACATATACACACAATTATATACAGAATTTAGATTTGATTACTGTATTTCTGGACTATAAGATGCACATTTTAGCAAGAAAACCTCTTACTAAAAAGTGCTAGCAACTTATAATTCAAAGATGGAAGTGTCTGGCAGGGCCAGACCCTCCTGACCGCCACCTTAATAATTGTCAGAATGCTGATAAACCACTCTGTAACACTCCTCAGAGAACTGTGGGACTCCAACGAGACTGACTGCCATATCAGAGCTTGCAGCAGAGGAGGCTACAGAAGGACATATGGGAGAGACTGACCCTCCACCAAGCATGTCCTCCTAATCTAGGCAGGGTAAGACTGTGATATGGAAGGCAGCAATGGTGAAGATGGTCCTGATCTCAAGGACCTTTTGATATCACAATCATGTGAGTGGCATAGGAGGAGTCATGCCAAGGCATCACATGAATAGGAACAAACGGGTAGATCTACTGATTATCAAAGTCAATAAGTTGTTTTCTGCAAAGATGTGTGTGTCCATGTGGCAGAGCTGTGTGTGTGTGTCCATGTGTCCATGTGGCAGAGCTGTGTGTGTGTGTGTCTGTCCATGTGGCAGAGCTGTGTGTGTGCATAATGTTATAAAGGTAGTAAAAAATTATCCAAGATAGCCTTCTCTGTTTATATGCCTTATGAGGACATATGAATGTTATAGAGCAGGGTCCACGTGAGGTACCCTCTATGTGGCAGAACGGAGAGCTGCTCAATAAGAGGGGCTCCAGTCCCGATGGATGTTCCGCCATCCTATTACACAACAGCCTTCATGTGACCCGCCATCCTATTACAGAACAGCCTTCATGTGACCCGCCGTCCTGTAATACTACATTACCCCTGCAGCAGAAATGTCAGGCTGGCTGTGGCTTCTCCTGGCAAGTTCAGCTGTTTGCTGGAGGCGACAAGAGCGGGACTCTGGCAATCAGCTGATCTACTTAAGCCCCACATTCTCAAAGGGGTTGTGTATCTTGCTGTAACCCCTTTAAACTCAAAGAACACATACAGCAAAGCAAAAATGATAAAACAGAACAAGCAGACGTTTACGTAGACTGGTAAGAAGAATCTTGAGGCACTGCAGTTTTTTTCAGCGGTCAAAGGAAGAGGACTCACTGAGTTTACCAGAAGGCTGTTAGCCCCTTAACCTACCCTGGAATACCAAGGAAGGGGGTGCCACTCTAAAGTTAGTAACATTGAGCCCTGCACTTCCTTAGGCAGCAGGCAAGTATAAATTAGTAGGAAATATTTTTCCTATTTTGTGCTGTTTAAACCTAGGGTATATCTAAGTGTATAACCGTACCTTTCTTTTATTCTTTATTCAATGGTCCCTGGCCTGGTTCCTCCTCTTTTAAATAGGAGCCATACACAATAGCTCTTTTCGTGTGTCACTTTGAATCATCCAAATAAAAGTAATGATATGGCTGTACCCCAGGGAGTTGTACAGGTCATTCTCAATTTCTGAGCACTAAACAGGGAAGATAACTTTTAGGATGTGATTTCTTGAGTGTTTCCACTTTAGAAGAAAAGCCATTTTCAGTTCCTTCTGGCAGCTGAAAATGACACCATATTGCCTCATATAATGCTTATATAGGGAAATGAAAACGGCCGACAGAGCAGGAGTGCTCCAAAGTGAAAGTTCAGGTACTCTTTAATGATTGCAATTACTTTAAGAGACACAATACACTTAATGGTTACAGTACTCAATTGTTACTAGTTTCATTACACACAAGGTAGCGCGGTTGCAGAATGTAGCATATAAACCATATTGTAGTTCTCTCTCTGACTTCCTGTTCACTCCATTGGAGCTGCCCCTGAGGACTGTGTTACAGTGCTCCACACAGGCCTTAATTGTCTCTGTTCACCTATTTCAGCCCAGGACCTTTCCACTTGAATCCTATTGCCCCTATCCTAGGCCCTGCACTGCAGAGCACCACTGGCCAGAACCCGATTCCTCTTTACCCAGATCCTGCTCTCATGGGCCATACTCATATTGCTCCCTTTTAGGGACAAACCCTTTCGGTCTGAAATACCTGACAAGTGAACAACCGACCAGGCCCCTTTTTCAGGCCTGCAGTAACCAGGCCTCCACTATAGCTCTTCTCTTGTCCCCACAGAGCTGACATATACCATAACCCTGATTGGGCCAGAGTATAGCCTCCCCTGAGTTTGAGCTCAGCACAACTTGAGTCTTCCTGGCATCGGTCAGGCTAACATTATATCCACAACACCATCAGTCTATAACACTTCGGCAGTGGCCTGCACGTAACACTACAAACACCCTCCTCTTATGTAAAAAGAACATTTTCAAATACCCTATTAGAGAAATCTGAGTTTAAAGATGGAGGATCCCTATCCAGAGCCTTTATATGTTTTTGGATTTAATATTAAAGTACAGACCTGACACAATTACTGAGGTGCTGATTGGAGGCACCTTGGAAATAATGACCATAATATAATAAATTCCCACTTGTCTTTCAATAGGGAGTTTTATCAAGGAGCTACAAAACTGCTAAATTTCAGAAAGGCAAAGTTTGATCCGCTTAGAAGTGCCCTTAACCTTACTGACTGGGGCGATGTCCTTAAAAATTAAAGTTCAAGCACTAAATGGGAAATGCTTCAAAAGAAATTTAAGAGTGTTTTGTCATTAAAATAAAGAACCCATCCCAAGGTGAGCCCTGCATGAAATAAACAAGGATATACTCACCTCCCCTGGAGTCCTGGGATGCAGCTTGCACTGACATAGGCAGTGACTTCCAGGTAGACTGACTGGGCGGAAGCACGTAACTACTGCGGCCAATTAGTGTCACGTCACGTCCCTAAACTCCTGGAAACTGAAAAGTTGCTCGAGCGAGCATTGCCTTTAGCGAGTACCTGCCCACTCGAGATGAAAGGTTAGGGTGCTGGTGTGGGGGAGCGGTGAGTAGCGGCTGTCAGCAGGAGGGAACGAGGGGGCGGGAGAGGGAGAGAGAGATCTCCCCTCTGTTCCGCTCCGCTCTCCTCCCTGCCCGCCGCCGGCAATTGCCTTTAGCGAGTATACTCGCTCATCTCTATTGCTGATGCCAACAGTGACAAAACCCCTTTAAATAGATAGTGTGAGCGGTTCATACTTTGCAAGAATAAAAGGCTTAGAAATAGGAGAAAACCAATGTGTCTCAATAAAGACTTTAAGGGGGTAATAAACAGCAAAAAAAAGTCTTAAAAAGCAGCAAAAAAGCACTAAAAACTTTTAGAGAAAAAAACAATTATGTAGACTGTGATGAGGAAAAAGCAAATCTAATAAATAGTTTTTTTTCTTTAGTGTATTCACAGATATAGCACCAAATAAAATACACACACAGGGCAAAATAGCATGTAGTGTAAAAACAAAATACCTTATTCAATAACACAAAGAGTTAAAACTACATGCAAAAATTTGGATTAAAGAATGCAATGCCTGAAGTGTACGTATTTCTGAAGGCTGGTTACCAAAACAAATATATCATAGTTATCAGAGCATCCCCTTCTTACAGTCCTGGGTATTACAGATGATGGAAGAGATCTCTGTAATGACACCTGATAAATTATACATAGTTATTAGAGTGCCCCCTTGTTACAGTCCTGGGCATAAATAGATGATGAGAGAGATCTCTGTACTGACCCCTGATATATTATACATAGTTATTAGAGCGCCCCCTGCTTACAGTCCTGGGTATAATAGATGATGGGAGAGATCTCTGTACTGACCCCTGATATATTATACATAGTTATCAGAGCATCCCCTTCTTACAGTCCTGGGTATAATAGATGATGGGAGAGATCTCTGTAATGACCCCTGATAAATTATACATAGTTATTAGAGCGCCTCCCTGTTACAGTCCTGGGTATATCAGATGATGGGAGAGATCTCTGTACTGATCCCTGATATATTGTACATAGTTATTAGAGCGCCCCCTTGTTAGAGTCCTGGGCATAAATAGATGATGGGAGAGATCTCTGTACTGACCCCTGATATATTATACATAGTTATTAGAGCGCCCCCTGCTTACAGTCCTGGGTATAATAGATGATGGGAGAGATCTCTGTACTGACCCCTGATATATTATACATAGTTATCAGAGCATCCCCTTCTTACAGTCCTGGGTATAATAGATGATGGGAGAGATCTCTGTAATGACCCCTGATAAATTATACATAGTTATTAGAGCGCCTCCCTGTTACAGTCCTGGGTATATCAGATGATGGGAGAGATCTCTGTACTGATCCCTGATATATTGTACATAGTTATTAGAGCGCCCCCTTGTTAGAGTCCTGGGCATAAATAGATGATGGGAGAGATCTCTGTACTGACCCCTGATATATCTATACATAGTTATTAGAGCGCCCCCTTGTTCCAGTCCTGGGCATAAATAGATGATGGGAGAGATCTCTGTACTGACCCCTGATATATCTATACATAGTTATTGGAGCACCCCCTTGTTACAGTCCTGGGTATAATAGATGATGGGAGAGATCTCTGTATTGACCCCTGATATATCTATACATAGTTATGGCTCCGCCCCCTTGTACGCATCATCACGTAGCTCCGCCCCCGTCACATGTGCCGATTCCAGGCAATCAGGAGGCTGGTATCGGCACATGTGATGGGGGCGGAGCCACGTGATGACACGTACAAGGGGGCGGAGCCAGAACGCCGCTGCTGCCGAGCCGAGGGGAAAAGACCCATCTGCGCAAGCGTGTCTAATCGGGCGATTAGACGCTGAAGTTCTCTCCCATCATCTATTATACCCAGGACTGTAACAAGGGGCGCTCTAGTAACTATGTATAGATATATCAGGGGTCAGTACAGAGATCTCTACCATCATCTATTTATGCCCAGGACTCTAACAAGGGGGCGCTCTAATAACTATGTACAATATATCAGGGATCAGTACAGAGATCTCTCCCATCATCTATTTATGCCCAGGACTGTAACAAGGGGGCACTCTAATAACTATGTATAATTTATCAGGGGTCATTACAGAGATCTCTCCCATCATCTATTATACCCAGGACTGTAAGAAGGGGATGCTCTGATAACTATGTATAAATATATCAGGGGTCAGTACAGAGATCTCTCCCATCATCTATTATACCCAGGACTGTAACAAGGGGCGCTCTAGTAACTATGTATAGATATATCAGGGGTCAGTACAGAGATCTCTCCCATCATCTATTATACCCAGGACTGTAACAAGGGGGCGCTCTAATAACTATGTATAGATATATCAGGGGTCAGTACAGAGATCTCTCCCATCATCTATTTATGCCCAGGACTGTAACAAGGGGGCGCTCTAATAACTATGTATGATATATCAGGGGTCAGTACAGAGATCTCTCCTATCATCTATTATACCCAGAACTGTAACAGGGGGGCGCTTTAATAACTATGTATAGATATATCAGGGGTCAGTACAGAGATCTCTCCCATCATCTATTATACCCAGGACTGTAACATGGGGCGCTCTAATAACTATGTATAGATATATCAGGGTTTTTTTTTACCTTTTCTCTGGATACACGTTGGGGTTAATAAACTGAACTGGGTGGACAGATGTTTTTTAGCCTTACATACCACGTTTAATGGCTCATTTTTCCTGTGGTGTTGAGCAAGGATAATTGAATGTTTGCCCCACAGATTTTAGCTTTAATTGGGCTTGTTGACCTGAATAGTGTGTTTTAACTCTTTCCTTTCCATAGCTATGTGAATAGCGTACCTAGAGTCTTTGGGGCGGTGAAGCAGCTGTGCAGAGTCTCGGAGTCCTAGTTGATTATAACACTTAATAGAAAGGTATAGAATGCTGAGTCGGTCTAATTCACACATGAGATTAGGAGGAAGTCTTCCCTTTTAAGCGCATATTGGCTCATTACTTATGGGTCATTTATACCTTCCTCTTGATACTAAGGAAAAACAAAGTTGGAAATTGTATCATTACCCCTTCCCTTCATCTACAGCCCCTCCCACCCCTTGGATGAACTTGATGGCCGAGTTAGCATACCCTAATAGTCTGTGATGATATGCAGCCAATTGACGCCCATTCATTGCAGCGACCATGAAGCCGGCAGCAGTCCATATAGACAATGGAGGCCCGTAGTGTGTGCCTCCAGAATGGTTTTCCTTTTTCCTCATCATCGCTGTATGAGGGCTTCCTTTTCTTTTGGGGGGCGGGGGGAATTACCAAAAGAACTCGGTTCTGGTATTCTGCATCTTTTTTACTGCATTCACCGTATGAGAGAAATAATGCCACATGTTAGTAGTTTTTCCTGTTATAGATCAGCTCAGACCAATCAGGGTTATTTTTTATTGTATAAATTTGTGTGTGAACAAATGTTAACATTTTTGGAACTTTTAACATTGTTTGTAATATCTTTAAGATTGTATCGTATTCAATTTACCAATTTACACTTTTTTGTGTATGGCTTGAATATGTGATCGCTGGATCATTCACTTGAAATACTTGTGTATTGCAGAATAATGCAGCTCTAAGGCCTCATGTCCACGGGGGAAAGAAGAATTAAAATCCGCAGCGGATTTTAACTCTTCTTCTGCCCGCGGATCCGCACCCCATAGGGATGCATTGACCACCCGCGGGGTAGATAAATACCCGCGGATCGTCAATAAAAGTGATTTTAAAAAAAATGGAGCATGAAAAAATCTGGACCATGCTCCATTTTCATGCGGGTCTCCCGCGGGGACGGCTCCCGCGGGCTTCTATTGAAGCCTATGGAAGCCGTCCGGATCCGCGGGACACAAAAATCACATTTTACTTACCCGCTCCGGTTCTTCTCTTCGGCGCCGCGCCATCCTCTCTCAGCCGCGGCCGGATCATTTTGCTTCGGCCCGACGCATGCGCGGGGCACGTCGCCGACGTCATCGTGCACATCCGCCGAGCCGAAGAATGAAGATCCGGCCGCGACGAGAGAAGATGACACCGCCGCGAAGAGAAGAAACGGAGCGGATGGGAGGTGAGTTTATTGTCATTTATTTGTATTTTCAGCCCTCATGTCCGCGGGGCAGGAGGGACCCGCTGCAGATTCTACATGTAGAATCCGTAGCGGGCCCGATTTTCCCTGTGGACATGAGGCCTAAGGGCATAAAAGGGTTTAAAGCATAGAAGCCTTTACTAGGTCCTGCATTGTCATGGTAACCCATTAGCACTCTGCGATTATGTCATGGCGAGGCCAGTGGGGCAACAGAAAAAGGCTCTGTGATTGAACAGCCAAGAGTGGCATTATCTCTGATCACAATCATTGCAGGCAGGGGTCACCAGCTCAACACAGTTGGTACCAACCATGTATGGAGCAGGCTTGGCTCCCACCTAGCCTCTGCTAGAGTTATATGTATATCCTTAGGAGGTTCTAAAAAAAACTGAACTAGTAGAGGTTATAGCCAAAGCTTGCGTAGCGCCCCCTTCCATTTCCATACACTTAATGTGTAGTGCTGTGTTAATAGTATTGCGTGCCCGCTGTACTGATAGTGATAGCTACTTCTGTACATTATTTCTCTTAAGTTTTCCGTTATTAAACTAAGGTTTCATAGGGTAATATGACTTTTCATCAGTGTTTGACAACTAGTAATTATTAGGAAACCATAGTATCAGTATTTCTGGTGGCGCAATGCGCCACACAGCTCTGCTACATGCATGTCGCACACACAGCTCTGCTACGTTGCTTTCACATATAAGCTGCACATGATTTATGAACTTGAGGAGACATGTTGGCTCGTAGCTTTCGCATATCAGCTGCACAAGGTTTACAAACCAGCTGGGGGTTGAGGTGATATCGTGGCGTGCCGCTGTCATGTAAGCTGCATTAGCTTCACGGCAGCGTTGAACCCTCTGTGGTGACATGTTTGCACGACAGCGAAGGTTTGTTTCACCACTGGACAGCGGTTGACGATTAGATGAAGGCTGGACTGGTGTTGGTGCGATGAAGGACTATGCTTCAATGTTGTTGGTCAGTATGCACCGCCAGTTATGTGTGAGGAAATTAGTAAGGTGTCATTTACTGGAGCCTCCACACAGGTGTCCAGCAGTCTCACAACATACAAACTGCCAGACTGAGTACTGCTGTATCCATCGCAACTGAGGCCACAGGGGGTTTGTGCTGATGTAGTCCACACGTAATCCCCCATTTACTGCCCGAGGAGGATAAAGGACCTGTGATGACATCACCGTCATCTAATCAGGGGGCGAAGCTAAGAGCAGTAACTGACACTGCAGGTGCTGTCAGTCTTTGCATGTAACTCACTCATCACACCAGGAATGAAGGACTAGTGGTCGTTGGCGCTTTGACCTTGTTTAAATCATACGGGTAGCCTGTAATCGACTACGCTATTGTGTCCTCCAAAGAATATGAAAACAGAACACGTTTCAAACGATAATGAATGTTTGCAGTTTTGGTCTTCATATCCCTAAGGGAGCCACACATCATGTTTCGTGACTTCCAGCCTTTCCATCAGGGACTAATCACGATTCTTCGTAAAGAGATTCAGACAGAACCTTTCACTACTGTTGCTGAAGCGGAAACCAATTGTGGCAGGGTTCCATTTACCATGTTGTTTCTGGCTCAAAATGCTGGAATCAAACTGTACCCTGCTCAACCCCAGACCAACCCCTGCCCAACCCAAGACCAACCCAAGACCAACCCCAGACCCCTCGGTCTACATTCCAATGGTAGAAGGGAATACCATTTTGGCTATTGATATGGAACCTTTGGATGGGAAGGGTGAGCAGATGAATAAGCTATGTGAGCCTAGCTTCCGTGGGGCAGTCAGTAATGGAGCACTCCACAATTAGTAAAGACACAGTAACGATCATATGCAGTGCAGTAATCAATCATTTCTGTTTCTGTCTTTTAGGAAAGTTCATATAACAAAGACCACCTTAGAGTGCCTAAACGGGGATTATGAAGTTGAACCAGGTTATGGTCATGAAAGAAACAGTTTTTTGAAAAAGCATAATATTGAAACATTTTTTATTGTGCCATCACATCGAAGAAAGGTATGTTTTATTAGTTATAACCTTTCCCTCCAAACCCTCTTACACACTTGTAATATTAACCACTTAAAGGGGTTGTCTGGCGGCAGCAAGTGGGGGTATACACTTCTGTATGGCCATATTAATGCACTTTGTAATGTACATCGTGCATTAAATATGAGCCATACAGAAGTTATTCACTTACCCCCTCCAGTGGTGGCGTCCCCGTCTCCATGGATCCGTCTAATTCTGATGTCTTCCTTTTTTAGACGCGCTTGCGCTGTGCGGTCTTCTCCCCTTCTGCTCGGTCCAGGCACGAGCGGCGTTCTGGCTCCGCCCCCTTCTATGCGTCATCGCGTAGCTCCGCCCCCGTCACGTGTGCCGATTCCAGCCAATCAGGAGGCTGGAATCGGCAATGGACCGCACAGAGCCCACGGTGCACCATGGGAAAGGACCCGCGGTGCATCGTGGGTGAAGATCCCGGCGGCCATCTTGGTGAAGGAAGAAGGAAGACGTCGCAGAGCGGGGATTCGGGTAAGTAATATGTTTGTTTTTTTTAACATATCCCTTGTGGTTGTCCTGCGCTGAACGGGGGGCCTATGGAAAAAAAAAAAAACAGTTTCAGTGCGAGACAACCCCTTTATTGACATGGCCTATTTTGGGCTAAAGGACACAACAATTTTTGGCAGATTTTCATCTCCTTTTTTCAAAAGCCATAACTTTTTTATTTTTCCGTTGATGCGGCCGTATAAGGGCTTGTTTTTTACGTGGTGAACTGTAGTTTTTATCGGTGCCATTTTTGGGTACATAGACTATATTGTAAAACTTTTATTATATTTTTTATGATCGCAGGGAGAGAAAATGCATCAATTCTGCCATAGATTTTTTTTTTCTTACAGCGTTAATCATGCAGCATAAATAGGACAATCCATTTTTTCTGCGGGTTGGTACGGGTACAACAATACCAAAATTCTTACATTTTTTTTAGGTTTTTCCACTTTTCTGCAATAAAAACCCTTTCTTTTTTTTCTAAATCCCTGCATTCAAAGTCCTGTAACTTTTTTATTTTTCCATGGACGGAGCTCTGTGAAGGCTTATTTTTTGTAGTTTTTATTGCTACCATTTTTGGGGTACATATGGCTTTTTTGATCACTTTTATTGTGTTTTTAGGGAGGCAAAATCCAAAAAATTTATCATTTTGCCTCAGTTTTTTAGCATTTTTTAACACTTTTTTCCGTGCAGAATAAAAAGCATGTGCAGCTTATTGTGCACCTCGTTATGGAAGCGACAATGTGGGATTTTCATTTTTTTTTACCTTTTTTATGCTAATATGAGAAAGCGCAAAAAAGTTTTTTTTTTTTTACATTTTTCTTTTTTGTACATTTTTATTGTCTTTTTTTTTACACTGTGTCCTTCTGGGGGGCTTACAGCACAGCACTGATGATCACTGTGATAAGGCATTGCAGGACTACTGTCCTACAATGCCTTATCGCTTATTACAGTGATCATAGGCAATGGCAATACAGGATGCTGGTGCCATGTTGCAACCAGCCAGGCTCTCTGCGATTATATCGCGAGAGCCCGGCAACCTCACACAGGGAGCGCGCTCCCTCTGTAAACCCTTTCCCTGCCGCGATCTACTTAGACTGTGGCAGGGAAGGGGTTAACAGCAGGGGGCACATCTCCGATGAACCCCCGCTGTTGCAGCGGGAGGCCTGCTATCACTGACAGCCGGCTCCCGCTGCTGGATAGCCCAAGATCACTTATGATCTCTATCCCCAGGACGTATGTTTACGCCTTTTTGCGGGAAGTAACCTGCTGCCATGACCTAAACTTACGCCCTGGAGCTCGAAGGGGTTAATAAAATAAAGAAGGGAGGAACATTTTTCTCTGAACTGAGATGAAAAAAATATATTAAAATGGAAAAATATAAAAACATTTTTGCTAGATTTGGTAAAATAATTCTTCATTTCACATTCGGCTGATGCCTTGACATGCCGTATAAGCTTGCACAGCAGATGGTCCTTATTGGCCCGTGTTGGTGCCAGGAATGGGAGACCATTTTGGTTTTCTGGACCACTAATTCACAAGATTTGAATTTACATTTCTAATGAGATTTTTATAATTCTAATCACAACTAAAAACAAAATGCTGATGTATAAAGTAAGTAATAAAACACTATATACACAAAGCGCATGCAAAAATATTTTTGAAAAGGACCTGAAATCTGTTAACAAGATTCAACAGACAACACTTTAAATTCCTTGCTGTCACTTTTTCTCTTTCAATGCATATATTCTGATATTGAAACTCAACCATCTCGCCATGAGAAGAAGCAGACTGAGAGGAATGAGTAAAAACCTAAGAAGGACAGCTGTTCATCCATAGAACAATGACTAAATACAATGTATATTGGCATTTCATTTATATTTGTAGTTTTTGAATTTATCAAATCTAGAATATATAAGACTTAACCATTTAGGTGAAGCAACAGCTGCCGCCCGTCACAAACAGCCCGCGGATGGAGGGAACTCTGATCCCAACTGTTTGACCCTGGCAAGTAAACAGTCAGCCGGAAGGAGGCATCTCTCCTCCAACTCCCCTTCGCACCCCTCTTCCCCCCTGTGATACGATTGGGGGTGCTGATGGTGGCCCCAGCAGCTCTTCGCCTAGTGAAAGCTTCAAGTGCTGCTATATATGCAACTACATTAAGTCCTGCCTATGGTAGAGCTTGATATATGAATGTGAAAAATACAATCTATCTCTATACTATACAATACAAAAACACAACATAATTGTCATCGCCATGAATGAAAAGGCCTGAACTATCAAAGTATCACATGAATTATCTCACACGGTGAATACTGTCAAAAATACGTCTTGCAAGAACTCCAGATTTTAGTCACCCCGCCTCCCAATAAAAACGGAATAAAAAGTGATCAAAAGTCATGTGCATTCAAAAATGGTAGCAATAAAAACTACTGCAGCTCACCCCACAAAAAACACTCACACTCCCATCGACGGAAAGATTAAAACGTCACGGAGCGCCGAATGTGACGACAGAAAGCGGTTTTGTTTTTAATAAGAGTTTTTATTTTTTTTAACTAGTAAAACATAAACTCTGTAAACATCCTATCGTCCTAATGATGCCGACCCATAGAATGACGTTAAGATGTCCATATTTGCCGCACTATGAATATTGCAAGAGCCGAAGGACAGAACTGAGAACAGAGTGGGGGCACTGGTTGTGGGGGCGCTGCCCGGCCGGCTCCCAGCTGGCAATTCTTTATTACCAGCCATTAATATAGCTGGTAAAATCTAAATACGAGGCAAGTGGCGACCCAACACCCCTCTGAGGTTCTGCCACCTGTTGCCCGTGGCGGAAAGCTCATGTCGCCTCATGGAAGCCACACCCCTGGTTAGCGGGGCCGGCTGCATAGCTTCATAGTCGCGAGCCTCTTTTCCCATTACTTCCTCCCCTTTTGCTGTAAAGGTTTACCTTAGTTTTAATGTGAATGTGTCAGGTGGGCGGTTCCCACCACTCAAAATACAAAGAAGCCGCAGCACTCAGTCGTAAAACACCATCTGGTGCGAGGTGCGGGTCCTGTGTGCAGGCTCCACTGGTCCCCACTCCTGGGACCCCAGTAGCAAGTGATTGTAGAAACACGGAGCAGCACCACAGGTCTTCCAAAAAGCTGTTGTTTTCATTTAATCCATAAAAATGGTGCAGCAACGTTTCAACTCCTACAGAGTTCCCACGGCTATCACTCAATTCTGACTTCACCCACTTGACACATTGACAGCTGTAAGAACTGAAAGTTAGCAGAGCCTTTACAGGGGCGTGGGGGGGAGGAAGGAGAAGAAGAGACATCAGTAGCATCAGCAGGGCTGCAGCCACAGGTACTATGCAGCCGGCCCCGCTTACATGAGGACAGGTCCTCTTACGCTGCCACAGTTGGTTGGGAAACCTATCAGCCCAAAGCCCATTAGATGGCAGTAGTGAGCTGTGTTTAAAGTGTCATTACTGCTCCACAGAGAGTTTAGGAGGACCTGATACAGAATAGGCCACATTTCTCTCCTCTCCTCTGTGTAACAGCAGCATTAAGAAATGAAGGTCCTGACCACAACCGGTCAGCGGTGACCTTGGTTAGTTTAGACGTTCTCGCTGGTTATGAGATAGGCCCGAGCTCTGTGGTCGTCATGTTGATCCGTTGTGCATCATTTTAATGAATCTACAATCATACCAATTCTTTCGTAGTTTCACCCATCTAGCTCATTACTCTTCAATTTCCCCCATTTTTTTAGATTTTCTATCCATTGCTGGGCTAACTACATCTACAGGCAGCATAAAGGCTTTGTTTTATTAAAGGGGATTTCCCAAATTAGCTAAAGAATAGGGAGAGAGCAAGAAACAGTTAACCCCTTAGTGACGGAGCTTTTTTGCTTTTTTCCATTTTTGTTTTTTCCTACTCCCTTTTAAAAAATCGTAGCGCCTTAATTTATCCATCGACGTCGCTGTATGAGGGCTTGTTTTTTGCGGGATGAGTTGTATTTTTCAATGGCACTATTTATTGTACCGTATAATGTACTGAAAAACTTTTTAAAAATTCTTAGCGGAGAGAAATGGAAAAAAAACGACATTCCACCATCTTTCGGTGCGTCCTGTTTGTACAGCACACAAATTGCAACAAAAACGACCTGATATTTTTATTCTATGGGTCAGTACGATTGCTACGATACCAAACTTGTACAGTATTTTTTTTGCTGTAGTACTTTTATTTTTTTTTTTTTAAGATATTTAATTTTTTTCAATTATTTTCTGCGGTCATTTTGTGCGCGCAATACCTTTTCTTATTTTTTCGTCAACGTAGTTGAGTAAGGGCTCATTTTTAGCGGGATGTCCTGAAGTTTCCGATAGTATCAATTTGGAATACATACGACTTTTTTTTTTTTTTTTTAAACAGTAAGTTTTTATTGGCATTTTCGGTACATACATCTTGTACAATCAAAGCGAAGCTATTTCAAGTATACAACGTTGGTTTTGAGCAATGTATGTTACAATTTTACCATGAAGGAGGGAAGTGGGGAAGAGAGAGGAAGGATGGGAGATGGGGAAGGGGAGGTCCGAGGGAAAGAATAAACAAATCTTAACTTTAAGGTACCTTAAGCGAGTTATTTTTGGCTGTCAGTCACCAATCCTAGAGTTGTAAGGATTAAGCTTGGCGGTATCCATGAGTGTTTGGGTTGGTGAGATCCCATTTGGATAAGGGAGTGACGTTGTTTGGCTCTCGAATATACCCTGTGGTTGAGCCTTAGGGCTTAGTGAGTTAAGAGGATGGGCTACTCTGGGAGGGGGGAGGGGAGTGGGCAGGGGGAGATGGGAGAGTAAAGAGCTTGTGGACGGCTAGTCAAATCCTGTCGGCATTTTTGTTTTCTGGATCCATACTATCCAATCTTTTCTGAACTGAGCCAAAGTACCTTTTTGAAGAGCTATTAATTTCTCGTGAACACAATTTAGTGTGACAATGTTCTGCATTTCCTCTATTGAGGGGGAGTTCTTGGATCTCCAATTTCTTGCTATAAGTGTTCGCGAAGTGTGGAGTATATGACACACCACTACTCTGTAGCTCTTAGGTAGATTTCCTATGCCCAGTAGGAGCAGGGCTAGTTCGGGGGTGAGTTTCTCCGCAGAGGGAGCCAGATTAGAGATGCATTGTGAGATTATATCCCAGAAATGGGATATATGAGGGCATGACCAAAATATATGAAGTAATGATCCAATTCCCCCACATCCTCTCCAACAGAGAGGAGAAATCTCCTTTCTCATTTGCGATAACCTTAGGGGGGAGCAGTACCATCTAGTCAGAAGTTTCTGGTACTGTTCCGAGTGCGAGGCGCATGAGGAGGATTTATGAGCCCATTTCAGGGCCTCGCACCACACCTCCTGTGAGAATTTTTTGTTCAAGTCTTTTTCCCAATTTAGGAAATTTGACCTTTTTCTTGAAGGATTGTGTTCCAGATAGGCAGGTGTAGATGGGTTTGGAAAGTTTTTTCTGTGGTGGTATGGTTGCGTTTAGTAGGTCATTTAGTGGATTTGGTAGCGTTGAGGAGGTGAGCTTGTGGGTTTTCAATAGATTGCAAATACGTAGGTAATTGTATTGTTCCGAAGGTGGAACTGCATATTTTTCTTGCAACTGGGGAAAGGAGAGTAGAGTGTCCCCTTGGTACAAGTCTGAAACGTTCATTGTTTCTTTATGTGGCCAATTGTTTAGGGAGATGTTAGAGATTAGAAACTTTAGAGTGAGCAGGGGCAGTGGGATTCTTGTTGAAATGTTGATCTCCAGATTTGATCCCTGGCTTAATGTGTTCCAACCTTGTAGTGTGGCTCTAACTGAGGGAGGAAGGTGCAGGGTTTTCTGAGGGTATATTGAGTTTGCTAATAGATATGCTTTCCAGTTGGTTACGCCTGTCAGGTTTGATTCAACGGAGGCCCACCTTTTGTTTGTCTCCTTATTAAACCAGTGTCTACTCTGGTCGATCAGAAAAGCATTGTGATAGTTTTGGAGGTTGGGGAGACCCATACCACCGAATTTCAAGGGTCTATTTAGAATAGAACGTGCCACTCTAGGTCTCGCTCCTTTCCATATGAATCCATTCATTTGTTGGTGGAATGATAGAAACACGGAGTTCGGAATGGGCACAGCGATGGTCCTGAGAAGGTACAAAATGTGAGCAAGGATAAGCATTGTATACAAAATCACTCTGCCCATCCAGCTAGGTTCAAATTTGGCCAGACGGTCCAGTTCTTTTTGTAACAGCGCTTTAAGCGGGGGGAAGTTTGTTGAAGGAAGGCTATCCACTGAGGGAGTTAGGAGTATTCCTAGGTAGGGCAGCAAGGTAGGACACCACTGGAAAGGGAATGTAGATCTCAGGAATTTTTCATCTGTTTTAGGTAGGTTAATGCCCATCATTTGCGATTTAGTGGCGTTTATTTTATAGTAGGAGACAGAACTGAAATGCTGCAAAGTAGACACCACTCGGGGAAGTGAGGTTTTCGGGTTTGTTAGGGTTAATATTACGTCGTCGGCGAATAAGTTAATTTTATCTGAACATATTCCTATGGGGATGCCTTCAATATTTGAGTTGTTTCTTACTGTTTCTGCCAATGGTTCCATCATCATTGTGAAGACGAGTGGGGATAGTGGACATCCCTGGCGTGTGCCGTTGGTGATTTGAAATGGTTTGGACAGGACTCCATTAGTTAGGACAGAAGCTGACGGAATAGTATAAAGGGCGTTCACGGCCGAGAGGATCGGCCCGGAAAATCCGAATCTCTCCAGCACGCGACACATGTACCCCCAGTGCACCCTGTCGAATGCCTTCTCCGCGTCCAGGGCCAGGAGCAGAGAAGGCATTCGTGTGGCGCTGGCCCTAGCTATGAGGTTGATCAGACGTCTAGTACCGTCTGGGGCCTGCCGTCCTCTTGTGAAACCCACCTGGTCGTTTTTGATAAGTTGGGGCAGAATAGGGAAAAGTCGATTGGCTATTATTTTCGCATACAGTTTGATGTCAGAGTTGAGAAGAGAAATGGGTCGATAGTTGCTTGTGGATTCGGGGGTTTTGCCCTCCTTGGGGATGGTAACTATAGTTGCTTTTAGATTTTCAGGGGGGATCTTGCCTGTTGACATTATATGATTAAAGAAGTCGCATATATGTGGGAGCAGAGCAGATGTAAATAGTTTAAGATATTCGTTCGAGAATCCGTCGGGGCCTGGGGACTTGCCAGGTTTAAGTGAACGGATAGTGTGTTCTATTTCTTGTGGTGTGATGGGTAGGCAGACCCATCTGCACAAGCGCGTCTAATCGGGCGATTAGACGCTGAAGTTAGATGGCACCATGGCAACGGGGACGCCAGCAACGGAGCAGGTAAGTGAATAACTTCTGTATGGCTCATATTTAATGCACGATGTATATTACAAAGTGCATTAATATGGCCATACAGAAGTGTATAACCCCACTTGCTATCGCGGGACAACCCCTTTAAGTCTGTTTATGTGGTTCTGGTGGTTTAATGCAAGGTGCGCTTGTAGTTCCGTTCTTGCTTTTTTTAGAGGGATTACATTTTCTTGGGAAGGGTCTGCCTTGTGGGTTGCAGCCAGAGTGGATACCTTTGTTAATAAGTCACGTGTGGTGGTGTTATGTTGCTTATTGTAATATGCCGTCTGTTGGGTAAGAAGGCCTCTTGCAAAAGCCTTATGCGAATTCCATAGTGTGGAAGGGCTAATAGAAGGGTGTGAGTTGAGGGCGAAGAATTCAGTGAGCATTTTCCCCATAGTGGAAGTGTTTTTGAGAGACATAACGTAAGTGTTGTTCCTCCAAATAAAAGCATTTGAGGGCGAGTGGGATAGGTGGAGGGTCAGGGAGATCGGGGCATGATCCGACCAGGTGATGTCTCCTACCTCGCATTCTGTTATCAATGGTAAGAGCCATTTTGTTGTTAGGAACATGTCGATGCGGGAATAGGTATTATGTCTGTGGGAGAAAAACGTGTAATCCCTCTCTGATGCGTGTTTGCATCTCCATACATCGTAAAGATCTTCTTTTTGAAGCCACTCGTGAAGATGGGGGGGAGCTCTGTCACTTTTGGATGTTGAATCCAAGTCTGGGCTATGGATGATATTAAAGTCCCCACATATGAGGAGCTTACCTTTAATTATGTGCGAGATCTGTTTAATCAAAGCGTTTAGGAAGGCAAGCTGTGCAGTGTTAGGGGCGTAGACGTTCACTATAGTGAGTCACATTGTTAATTTTACATACCAAAGCGACATATCTACCCCTTTCATCCAGGAGCTCCTTCTGTAGCTGGAAAGCCACCATTTTTTTTATTGCAATAAGGACGCCCGCTTTCTTTTTTGGGCCATTCGCATAGAAAATTTGGGGAAAGTCCCTATTAGACAATCTGATGGAGTCGCCTTTTTGAAGGTGAGTTTCCTGAACGCAAACCACCTCTGCTTTGGATTTTTTAATTTCTCTCCACAGAAGGGATCTTTTAAATGGACTATTTAGTCCTTTTGCGTTAAGAGACATAACTTTTAGAGCCATTTGGGATGTGGTGGTTTTGCGCTAAGGAGACCGTAGTTTGACGACAGCCTTGTTACATAACAACAGATATTGTAGAGAGTAAGCAATAGTAAGCATAATGTAAGCATCAAATAGTTAGGTACCTTATGGGGAGGAACAAACATTTGAAACAATATCAGGATAAGTCTAAACATAATCGTGCAGCGAGTCAGACTGCGCAAACTTGGGGAAAGTCTGCAGGAAAAAATAGTGACATAACCTGTCCTTGTAGAGCCGGACATCAGCGTCGCGGACATTTTAGGTTGCATCTCTCCACTCCTGTGCGATCTTGGGAGAAGGGTTGTTTCTCTTAGCCGAAATCTGATCCGGTTGAGTTGGACAGGGGATGTTCCATTTCTCTAGGAGGTCCAGACCTTGATCCAAAGTGGCGATTGCATGGGTTCTCCCGTTCTTTGTGACGATGATTTTAGTTGGAAAACCCCACTTGTATCTCACGTCGTGATTACGTAAGGCAGAGGTTATGGGGGACAGTTTCTTTCTTGCTGCTATTGTAGCTTGGGAGAGGTCAGCATAGAGTGTAATGTTCTGGAAAGCAGCTGGAAGTGTGGGGAGCTGTCTTGAGGCTCGCATAAGTTGTTCTTTAACATGGAAGAAGTGAATCTGTGCGATTGTGTCCCGAGGGAAGGATGGTGGTATAGACTGAGCTCTTGGTAGTCTGTGGGCCCGATCTATTATGAGATCCGAAGTTGAGCATTGTGGGAGGATTGCTCGAATTAGGCTTTTCAAAAACTTAGTGAGTTCAGATGGGGGTGTCGTTTCAGGAATGCCTCTAAATTTTATGTTGTTTCTGTCCTCTATGTCCGCCAGTTTGTTTCGCAGGGATTCTACTTCCTTTTCCAAATTGTTATGTGAGTCCACTAATGAATTGTGGGCTTCTGCAAATTCTCCCATTTTACGCTCTGTATGATCCACTCTTTCTCCTAGTTCTTCTAGGTCGCATTTATGCCTGCCAGGCTATTAGCGATGTCTTTTTGTATTGATGTGTGGAGCGCCAGCATTGCTTCTTTTATAAATTTCTCCGAAGCAGCGTGGTTATGAGCTGGCATGTCTATTAATGATGGTTCAGTTGTTTGATCGGAACCAGAAGAGTAGCGAGCTCGTTGTTTTTGTGGACTGGAGGAGTTTGACTTGTTCTCCATCCCTCCTGGGTGGGGATGGGGGTATTGACTGCTTCTCTTGCCGCTTGTTACCGCTGGGTCCGCTGGGAAGGTGTTTGGAGTCATGCGAGCCTGATCTGGGTGGTGTTTGCCGGCCAGGAGCTTATTAGCGGGCGTTGTGTGAGGGGAGATTTGTTTATCTTTGGGACCCGTGATGCTCTCTTTCTCCCTGGAACTGTTTGTTGGGCGTAAAACAGCATCCCTAGTGTCTTGGGAGGTACCCCCTGCTTTAGTTGGGGCTTCAGCTCTTACTTCCAGTAAGGTCTTATTGTTATTGAAGTGGCTGGGCTCCTCAGAGGCATAAGCCTGAGAGGTTGGAGATAGATACCTCTGTGGGGTCTCAGCAGCGTCAAGCTGGTCAGGGAGGCTGATCGCAGGGGGAGCTCGTGGGAGATTAGTTTCACCCACCTGTGTTGCCTGTGCCCCGTTCGGCTTGACAGCATCTCTTATGGTAAGCGGTGCGGGTGATAGCTTCTCCGTGGTCTCCATGGGGACGGGGAGGCTGCAGAGAGCGTGTCTCAAGTCTCCGCTCTCCCTCTCTGTCTGCAGTACTATCGGAGGTCCTGTGGATAAGCCTGAGGCAGCGGGGGAAGCTCCGTGGCTCTTGTCTGAGCGGTGTTCAGCGTCGGAGGTGGTGGAGATGCTCTGCAGGTAGTCCGTGTCGGCGGGAGCGGGGGGGTCTCTCGGACCTCCGCTCAAGCTGTCAGCTGCGCTGTCTCCACAAGTCAGTTTCAGCGGTGATGTCCGCGGGGAGGTAGAGGGGAGAATTCTCCTTCTTGTGGGCAATTCTGGGAGGTTTCGTCCCCTATTGTGGCTTGGGTCTTCCTCGGCAGATCTTTGCAGGTCGTCCGGCGGCTCCCCCCCTCTTACAAAGCGCGGGAGTGCAGAGCCGCCATCTTTGGGCTCCTCTCCTCGGCTTCTTGTGGCATAAAAATCTGTCGGTTTTCTCGGAGAGAGCTTTCTCACCCTCCTAGGCATGTTGAAGTGTGTAGTCCTTCTTCAGCAGTAGAAAATGAAGCTTTTGGGCTGATTTTTTAAGTTGTTTTAGCTGTCGCTATGCAGGTTAGGAGGAGAGCTGTACTAGGATGCGACCATCTAGCTCTCCTTCCAGGCCACGCCCCCTACATACGACTTTTTGATCGCTTTTTATTGCATTTTTTCTGGGAGACAGGGTAACTAAAAAAGTGTATTTCTGGCGTTCTTTTTTGGGGGTTTTTTTCAGACGACGTTCACCGTGCGGGAAAAATAATGCACTACTTTGATAGTTCGGACTTTTATGGACGCGGCGATACCAAATACATATTTTTATTTTATGATTTTGATTTTTTAGTAATTGATATGGCAAAAGGGGGGTGATTTAAACTTTTATAACTTTTTTTTTAACAATTAAAAAAACTTTATTGATTATTTTTTTTACATTACTTTGAAGTCCCCCTGGGGGACTTTAACATGCGATGCTTTGATCGCTCCTGCAGTATGACGTAATGCTATAGCATTACGTCATACTGCTTTTTTTACAGGCAGTCTTTCAAGCCACCCTGTGTGGATGGCTTGATAGGCAGTCTGCTAAGGCAGCCCTGGGACCATTCATTAGGCCCCTGGCTGCCATGACACCTGCACGGCTCCCCCGATCTCACCGCGGGGGGGGGGGCCGTGCAAGACCCCCGAACAGCGTTCGGGGGATTTAAATGTCGCTGTCAGAACTGACAGCGGCATTTAAAGGGTTAATAGCCGCGAACGGCCGAGCGCAGCTATTGCCCGCGGGTGTCAGCTGTAATAAACAGCTGATGCCCGCGCTGTATGGAAGGAGATAGCGCTGCTACCTCCCTCCATACACGTCCTGCAATAGCAGGACGTAGTTTTACGATAGGGCTGTCACTAAGGGGTTAAAGCAAAAATCCAAGTCCGACTGTCTGCTCCTTCCCCGGCCCGTCCAGTGTCATCACTCCCATCTCTACCGCTAGTTTGTTTACATGGGCTGCAACAGGAACATTTAGTATGCACATGTGACTGCTGCAGCCAATCAGTGGCCTTAGTGGAATATGGCACATGACCTCTGGGGCCTCTGATTGGCTACAGTGGTCACATATATATACAGCTGCAGCCAGACTGCTGGCACTGGACTGGTGAGTATCACAAAGTAATTTAGGTGGAAATACGTTAGCGTTTTCCTAACAGTTGTCTGAATGTTCCAACTAACACCGGCCAGAAGCATAGGAGCACAAGACACAATCTGATAAGGAAGAGGAGGACAAGTGAAGCTCTGTGGATGCCTCTCCGGAACACTCCGGGGTCCACCAATCAGAATCTAAAAGTAGGAGGGAGGATACTGACATCTGGTTATACATGTAGCTATGCTGATGTGCTCTATTGTAAACTGGGCTTCAGGTCATGGATGGAACTCAAGGTCATATTCTTTGGGAAATCACACTAAAAATGGAAATTTAAGCAGAAAAAGCAATTTAACCCTTAGTCTGCTCAAAGCCTAGCAGTTATTTTAACCCTATATGTTTGGTCACTATTTCATTTCGGAAATAATTTCCGGCTTGGTACCAACCAAGCTGAGTCGTGACCCACCTACCTTCTACCTCTGCTGGTCATGTAGCAGGTACACCTCGCTAAAGCCAGCAGTCCGAGTCTATCTGACCACTATACTGGATCGGACTATACATGTAGGTGTGTGAGTGTGGTAGGTGGCTTTTTACCTTGCGTGTTCTTCTGCTTCTCCCCTTTATGGATACATACTACATGTACGACGATTTTCCCTGCTTCTTTCGAAGTATTGTTACAGCCCATTTCTAACTGTGCCCAACACAAGCTCATTGGGGAGACTGAGTGCTCTTCAAATAACGAGGTTAATCAGCTAAACTCCACAAACGTCATTCTACAGAGTCCGCCGCGCTGCCGGAGGCAGTATTGTTGCCTGCAGCTGCTTTACGACTCTTCACAATAACTGACATGGATCTAGGTTGGAGTTTCATGATGCTCAGCGGCACCTGAGAGGGACCATTAAACCAAGGATCCAGGCTTATCCTCACATGTCTTTTGATGAGTACCCAATCTCTTGGTTTGTGTCACTTCTATGGAATCCAGCTCTGGAATAGAGTAAAACACACGTTAGAGTCCCAGTCCGCTGACTCTGTAGTCTCCCGCATATGCAGGAAGACCTGAATGAAAGCTCTGCCGTTGTGGAGGGATGTGCAGCCCTGTTTTGGGGCTCTGCGAAAAGTATCTAGAACCCATCGAAAATTGTCGTCAGAAAGAGACCACACGGTCCATCGAGCTGCCCTCATATTATTTACTATTCATTTGAGCTCCTACACCACGACGCCAGCGGTACATGAGCTGCTACACCACGATGCCAGCGGTACATGAGCTGCTACGCCACGATGCCAGCAGTACATGAGCTCCTACGCCACGTTGCCAGCAGTACATGAGCTCCTACGCCACGTTGCCAGCATTACATGAGCTGCTACGCCACGATGCTAGCAGTACATGAGCTCCTACGCCACGTTGCCAGCAGTACATGAGCTGCTACGCCACGATGCCAGCAGTACATGAGCTGCTACGCCACGATGCCAGCAGTACATGAGCTGCTACGCCACGATGCCAGCAGTACATGAGCTGCTACGCCACGATGCCAGCAGTACATAAGCTGCTACACCACCATGCCAGCAGTACATGAGCTCCTACACCACGATGCCACCAGTACATGAGCTGCTACACCACGATTCCAGCAGTACATGAGCTGCTACACCACGATGCCAGCAGTACATGAGTTGCTACACCACGATGGCAGCAGTGCATGAGCTGCTACACCACGATGCCAGCAGTACATGAGCTGCTACACCACGATGCCAGCAGTACATGAGCTCCTACACCACGATGCCAGCAGTACATGAGCTGCTACACCACGATGCCAGCAGTACATGAGCTCCTACGCCACGATGCCAGCAGTACATGAGCTCCTACGCCACGATGCCAGCAGTAGATGAGCTGCTACACCACGATGCCAGCAGTAGATGAGCTGCTACACCACGATGCCAGCAGTACATGAGCTCCTACACCACGATGCCAGCAGTGCATGAGCTGCTACACCACGATGCCAGCAGTGCATGAGCTGCTACACCACGATGCCAGCAGTGCATGAGCTGCTACACCACGATGGCAGCAGTGCATCAGCTCCTACACCACGATGCCAGCAGTACATGAGCTCCTACACCACGATGCCAGCAGTGCATGAGCTGCTACACCACGATGCCAGCAGTGCATGAGCTGCTACACCACGATGCCAGCAGTGCATGAGCTGCTACACCACGATGCCAGCAGTACATGAGCTGCTACACCACGATGCCAGCAGTACATGACCTGCTACACCACGATGCCAGCAGTGCATGAGCTGCTACACCACGATGCCAGCAGTACATGAGTTCCTACACCACAATGCCAGCAGTACATGATCTGCTACACCACGATGCCAGCAGTACATGACCTGCTACACCACGATGCCAGCAGTGCATGAGCTGCTACACCACGATGCCAGCAGTGCATGAGTTCCTACACCACGATGCCAGCAGTACATGAGCTGCTACACCACGATGGCAGCAGTACATGAGCTGCTACACCACGATGCCAGCAGTACATGAGCTGCTACACCACGATGCCAGCAGTACATGAGCTGCTACACAACGATGCCAGCAGTACATGAGCTGCTATACCACGATGCCAGCAGTACATGAGCTGCTACACAACGATGCCAGCAGTACATGAGCTGCTACACAACGATGCCAGCAGTACATGAGCTCCTACACCACGATGCCAGCAGTACATGAGCTCCTACACCACGATGCCAGCAGTACATGAGCTGCTACACCACGATGCCAGCAGTACATGAGCTCCTACACCACGATGCCAGCAGTACATGAGCTCCTACACCACGATTCTTGGTTTGGGCCTCCCAGACCTCTTATAGTTCCCTTAAGGAAAATTAATCACAGGTTTCAGCAATAAGAAATCCCCAAACAAATCTCCTTGTCATACCTGCACCCTATTATTCTGTGTTTGCGTACTGACTACAGCGCTGTGCATGTGGCATGCCGGACGGCACTAAAATATGTGAGAATTAGCAGATAATATGATTCACAACCTTAATATAATCCACTGTCTCTGGATGGATGAATCGTAATATCTGGAGAGACCTCAGGCGAAACTGTAACGGTACGTATGCCCGCTGGGATAGTCGCCTCTCTGGGCAGGACCCTGGAAGTGCCACAAACTAAAGCTGAACAGGACTGAAGAAGCACAAACCATCAGAGTTAATCTAAGCGGTTCACATCTGTCCAATCTAACTGCTGTTGGAATATGTGGGTCATTGACCAACGGCCTTTCAGGTAGCATTAACCCTTTCATCAGCTCATATGACATAATATGGGACTCCTAATGAAGGAGTTAATAGTACCCTGAAACATCCAGTCTGATTAACAACAGTGATTATACAATGTAACAACTTGGGATGTATCATACAATATTGATTAGTTCAGGAACGACCATTGTAAGTTGGAAATAATGTATGTTAAACCATAAAGGTACCTTAAAGGGGGCGATTATCACCTTAGAAATCACTTGATACAGTAGTTCTCTGGCATAGCCCTACCATGTACATAAGGCCACCAACAACGCACTGAGTGCATGAAGAGAAGCAGCTAATGAGCGAACTCTCACTCCGTGTAAAACATGGGGTCATGCATGGAAGCGGAGGAGCGATGGTTGCTGAAACCCTCACGGATCCCAAGAACGGGGGTCTCGTGTCCCGCTCTCTTCATCGGTAGTCTAAGACACCACATGCTGCTCTGGTTGGCCGGCACTGCTGATGTGAGCAGCATAGCCAATCAAAGCAGCCTACAGTGACTTCGACTCAGGATTAGTGAAGCTTATATAGTCGGTAAAAGAGAACATGAGATTATTGCATCGTTGCCTGTTGACACTTATAAACTGATCCAAATCTTGTCTTTAATGTCAAATATTTAGCAGGCAAAGCCTCAAGGTTAGAAGTGCAGTTACAAGAAAAGTAAGTGAACCCTTTGGTTTGACCTGTGTTTCTGCATTGATTACTAATAAAATGTAGCTTCTGTAACACAATGATATACAAGCAGGATCAGACTAAACTACTAACACGGCTGCACCTCGCATGGACAATCAGAGCTCCTCCACGCTATTGGTTATTATGGATCATCTTTATCGATCGCCCAGACTTTGTTCAGCTGCTCCTACAGACTTATTAAATAATGTTTTATTTGCAAATGCGCAGGAATAGGCGAAACGTAAGATACGGTAATTATCAGAACAATTACTGCAACAATCGGTGGGGGAATGAACCGAGCTCTCACTGAATCCATAAGAATAGATCGCCTTCACTGAGTTCTGGAGAGAGCGATGAGGAATAGAGGAACAGTATCCACCCCTCACAGGCACCAAAAAACAAACCTCATCCTCCAACCTATTCTACAAACTCCAAGTCAGTGCTAGCTCTAAAGGGACTTCCAGAATGAGACAGCTGAGCCACGTCCCAAAGTGCAGGCACCTATAGAACTGGCAGGCACCTACCTATAGGCTCTACGACCACACGGGACATACACATGTCCCAAAGTGCAGGCACCTATAAAACTGGCAGGCATCTACCTATAGGCTCTACGACCACACGGGACATACGTATGTCCCAAAGTACAGGCACCTACCTATAGGCTCTACGACCACACGGGACATACATATGTCCCAAAGTGCAGGCACCTATAAAACTGGCAGGCATCTACCTATAGGCTCTACGACCACACGGGACATACGTATGTCCCAAAGTGCAGGCACCTACCTATAGGCTCTGTGGCAACACGGGACATACGCATGTCCCAA
This sequence comes from Eleutherodactylus coqui, assembly GCF_035609145.1. NCBI lineage: Eukaryota > Metazoa > Chordata > Amphibia > Anura > Eleutherodactylidae > Eleutherodactylus > Eleutherodactylus coqui. Next base: position 3,511,958 of record NC_089848.1, on the reverse strand, counting down.
AGTGCAGGCGCCTATAAAACTGGCAGGCACCTACCTATAGGCTCTGCGACCACACGGGACATACGTATGTCCCAAAGTGCAGGCACCTACCTATAGGCTCTGTGGCAACACGGGACATACGCATGTCCCAAAGTGCAGGCGCCTATAAAACTGGCAGGCACCTACCTATAGGCTCTGCGACCACACGGGACATACGCATGTCCCAAAGTGCAGGCACCTACCTATAGGCTCTGTGGCAACACGGGGAATACGCATGTCTCAAAGTGCAGGTGCCTATAGAACTGGCAGGCGGCTACCTACAGGCTCTGTAGCCACACGGGACGTACGCATGTCCCAAACTGCAGGCGCCTATAGAACTGGCAGGTGCCTACCTATAGGCTCTGTGGCCACACGGGACATACGCATGTGCCAAAGTGCAGCGCCTATAGAACTGACAGGCACCTACCTATAGGCGCTGTGGCCACACGGGACATACGCATGTCCCAAAGTGCAGGCACCTACCTATAGGCTCTGTGGCAACACGGGGAATACGCATGTCTCAAAGTGCAGGTGCCTATAGAACTGACAGGCACCTACCTATAGGCGCTGTGGCCACACGGGACATACGCATGTCCCAAAGTGCAGCGCCTATAGAACTGGCAGGCGCCTACCTATAGGCTCTGCGACCACACGGGACATACACATGTCCCAAAGTACAGGCACCTATAGAACTGGCAGGCACCTACCTATAGGCTCTACGACCACACGGGACATACGCATTTCCTGGCAAAATATTCACACTGATTTTATGTTGAGGCAGAAACATCTTGCAGCGCTTTTCCTTGCGGTATTTTCAGGCAGACGCAGGGGTGAGACCCCGGAACAACAGGTTTACAGGGGATTGTTTTATTAGACAAGAAATCAAATATTTCAGCATAACTTACAGGCTCTCCCATTAGTGGAAGACCCCTGGTAGCTAGCAGGAGTTGGCATGTAACGTCACCCCCACAAGGCTCTTACTGTGGCATGGTGCATTTGAAACAAGCCATTCTCCATCCATATAGTCTTGGGAAGGTGACAGTTCTAATGATTGGGTCTCCGTCGGGTTACTGGGGGTCCCTTTCTGCTGCCTTGGTGGCTACCAAGGTGCTCTGCAGTCAATGGGCAAAATAGGCAAGGTGACCACATTTAAAACCATGCTTATCTCCACCTTTGCTTCTTGGAAGTTTGGGTTGTCAGGGCACTTGACAGGTTTTGTGACACTGGTAGTAAAGCAATTTAATGTAATCCTTTCCCCTCTGGTATCTTTATCTCGTTGGCCTTTCTGCATGGCTTGGTCAAGTCTACAGATGTTTCCCTCATGCTGGTACCTGGGGCAGCAGTCTCAGACTTGGACTTACACCATCAGTAACATTTCCCATGCCTGCTTTTTTTGTGCGCACAACCAAGGACAGGCGCATGGCCCCGCCACTATGGGCTCGGGGAGTATCCGCCTCCATGAGGATCAAAAGCTAACAGATGTTAACTACACGGGCTCTAACAATGTAACAACCGGGGATGATACGGGACTAAGTATACTGCATTAGTACACTAGGGGGCTGTGATGGCAGCACGGTCATGGGACATATATACTGCTTGTCTAAAGGCCCACTTACATGGAGCGATGATCGCTCAAATGATAGTCCGGGTGACAGCTTTGAGCCATCATTTTGCATAAACTATTAAGCAGCTACTCAGCTACTTAAGAACAATTAACCCTTTGCAAACCAATTTTGGATTCAGGGTTTCCTAGGGGGTTCTCTCTTTCTGCCATTATACAATGGCGCCATCTGCTGGCTAGAGCCAGTACTGTGGTATGGGACATGCTGGAGAGGCCCCCGACAACAGAGCGGCCAGTAATATACAGTAACAATACCCTGCCGGATGTCTTCTGACATCGGAGCTGTACAGCCTTCAATCAGAATGTCTTTAGACGTCAGTGCATTGGAAAGGGTTAAGTGTGCAAATGAAGCCTTAGGTGAAAGCAGTTAATAGCCTGAGGGTTCTTATCGGCATTCAGTTCCTTTGTTCACCAGCAGGAAACAATGGTATCACCAGTACGCGTGGAGAACTGCTGATAAGGTTGAATGACGATTTTTAGGTTGGACTTAATTTAACGATCAGCTAGCAGTGCCCGAAAAGCGCACGATGGGCGCACGTTCAGACGCAATGATAATCGCTGAAAGCTTTTTAGCGATTTTTTTTTTTTTTTTTTTTTTTTTTTTTTTTTAAAGTGATCATCGCTCCGTGTAAATGGGCCTTAGGGCAGTGTGCGAAGATTGTCCCAACTCCACACTTTGCAACCAGTTAGTTAATAAGTCACACACAACACAGAGAAAAGTTAAGTCACCTGTCAGATGGATCGGCAACATGTCTTGCAGCAAAGTCCTGAAAGCAAAGGGGAAGGAGAGATTGGTAAGAAATCTGACCTGCGGCTACTGTCAGTCCTTTAGATCCTCCAGCCGAAGGGAAGGGGCTGCCGCCATTGATCATTTTTATCAACTCCCCGTGTTTAATAAAACACAACTGTTTGCATCTATTAGTTTAGCTACATTGTGTTTGTCTATAATTGTGACTTATATAATAAGTTGACCACATTTTATTTCTAATCAATGCAGAAATCCCGGTCATCCAGGTCATTTAGTTACATTTACTTTTTTTTCAACTGTAGCTGATTATTCGTTTTGTCACATTTCTGTCGGGGTTCTGTTGTATTTCCAGGGATTTACCACTAGTGGCACTGTTTCACAGTTTCAAGTATTGTGCTGCACTTTTACTCCTTGCCGCTGGAGGCTGCTGTTTTTTCTTGAACTTGTCTTTAAAAAAGATGGCCGATATTGTCTCTTTTTCAGAAGTCATCTTGTTTCCTTTTTGGGTCTACTTTAAGTTTTCATAACGCATACATTACTCCCCGAGTAACCTGTGAGCTCATGGAGTGAATCCTGTGACTTCCTGGAGTGTGCAGCGCTCATGAGCAGCCTGTAGAGGGAGCATCTCCTTCAGCCCACTCCTCTCTAGTACAGACCAGTATCGGCACACTGAGCCCCAGCTTTTGCTTACCGGGCAGGTACGTCCTTGCCGTGTCTGCATCCATCTTTATCTGTGCTGCCATGTTACATCTCTAAATAAATTCTTAATTATTCAATATAGTAAAATGTAAAAATATTTGTTAAATGTGAAAAGCCTCCTTCCCTAAAAAATGCTGTCCGCTCCCAACCTAAATGTATCACAGAGAGAAAAATATAAAAGCAAGCAATCCCTGAGAATGGTCAGATACTTACTGATACAAGAGGGCAGAGAGCTGCACCCCTCAACATGCAGGCGGCTAAACTGATAAATGAGGGAGCCGATTACACCTGTGAGAGACACCGATGAGCCGGCCACTCACACTGCCTCTTAATATAGAGGGGGTGGCTGCTTGGTGTATACTCCCACACAGAGTGGATTCAAAGTGGCAGACCTTCTGATACATGTAGTGCACCATGCAGACCAGCAACCTATTAATTACGCCATAATACTTCGGCAGGCTGCTCTGCACCTCAGACAGTGAACCACATTGGCACTGCCACCCTGGCCCCCCGCGGCGTCTAAATACCGCACTGCATGTGAATAATACATAATAAATGTGAGGTATTAGTTGGATTTTGGCCAAAAACCTTAGCTCATAAGCCGATCGTCAAGGCTCCTCGCGTCTTGTGAGTCCCTACACTAATATAAATGTATCACAAAGAGAAAAATATAAAAGCAAATGTTGGGGGTCTTCAATGGAGACCAGTGCTGATGTTGCCTGAGTCCAAATTCAAAGGAGATTTATAACGAGTACCCGGAGAACCATCAGAACCCGCTACACACACACAGCATAGTGAGTCAAAATGAATTCTGCTTTATTAGGCCTCATGTCCACGGGCAAAAGAAGAATTAAAATCCGCAGCAGATTTTAACTCTTCTGCCCGCGGATCCGCGTCCCATAGGGATGCATTGACCACCCGCGGGTAGATAAATACCCGCGGATGGTCAATAAGTGATTTTAAAAAAAATGGAGCATGAAAAAATCCGGACCATGCTCCATTTTCATGCGGGTCTCCCGCTGGGACGGCTCCCGCGGGCTTCTATTGAAGCCTATGGAAGCCGTCCGGATCCGCGGGAGACAAAAATCAGATTTTACTCACCCGCTCCGGTTCTTCTCTTCGCCGCAGCGCCATCTTCTCTCAGTCGCGGCCGGATCATTTTGCTTCGGGCCGGCGCATGCGCGGGGCACGTCACCGACGTCATCCTGCGCATCTGCCGGGCCGAGGAAAGAAGATCCGGCCGCGACGCAGAGAAGATGACGCCGCAGCGAAGGAAGTATCCGGAGCGGGCTGGAGGTAAGTTTATTCTGATTTATTCTTATTTTCAGCCCTCATGTCCGCGGGGCAGGAGGGACCCGCTGCAGATTCTCCATGGAGAATCCGGAGTGGGCCTGATTTTCCCCATGGACATGAGGCCTTAGGAAAAACACACAGCTTATCTAAGCTGTCGCCCACAGGGTGCGACTTTGAAAAATTACTTAATCAGGTGATTAGTTTGAAAAACAGAATATTAGTACATTTGCTGCGTTCGGGCGCAGTTCAGGCGTATCTGGCCACAACCTTGAAATGTCAGTAGGAAACTTATCTACTTAGTTCCTTGTGTCTTATCACAATGTCCGTAATGCAAGGTCCGGACAAAAATGAGCAACTTCTAAGTTCCTTATTTTTCTTATGTCATGTCAGCATTAGGAGTTACTTTAGAAACAAGATTAACCCTTAACATAATCCCCCATTTGGACATCAGAACCAGCATTATCTCCTGGTTCTGTCACCCAGGTAGGAATGGTGCACTCTATGTCCATCTAGGGTATCAAGACATTTAAATGGGTGCAGAAAATCGGCTTTCAGCACATTTATCTACGCATGAAATTATTACCTTTATTGCAATATATACACATAAGATTATCATTACCACTTGTAATATACTTTGTACAATTCCCATGAACCAACCTCCTAACCCCGAGAACCAATTGGCAGGGTTAAGAAAGCTAAACCACCCCTGATCTTCATCTTGTTTTATGCTGGCAGCTATTTTCAATATACCTTTTGACATATGATTCTATATCCAAGTTCTATTAGTAACTTCCGAATGTTTTCCATATTTTTCATTTCCATAATACATAACATATACAACCAGATAATCTAATGTCACATTTATTACACTGTTCCCTATATTTTCATTTGCTATCAACATAAAACCAATCCTCTCAAATCTGGGCTTGAGAAAATAATGAAAAAAAAAAAAAACCGTTAGATGTTGAATACAAATGTCTCTTCCTGTAAAATTGTTTCTTCTTCTCTTGATCTTCTTTAGATCCTAAACCTATAGGATCTCTGAGATGCAGGGAAGCAGGGGGATTATTGTGCCCTCACTGCTTTCCCTGGTTAGCCAAAGAACAGACCCTAAGTAGGAATCTGTCCCCGCCCATTACATTGGTATCAAATAATCTTCTCCATTCTCCATATCCAGAAGTATCCGCAGCTGACTATAGAGCCCCTTTATTCCAATGTTGCAGATGCCCCCTCTACACCACTTTGTTGCCCGAGGTCTTCAGGGAGGAGCTGTGAGGCTTAGCCCTCCTTTGACGTCATCAGCCGGCTGTCAGCATTCTGCAGAACATCTGAGGTTCACTCCGATGACAGTGTAGCAGCAGTCAGGCACACTTGTCAGTTCTTCAGGCTCAGTTGGCTAGTCACGGCATGTGGACAGATGCAGCAGGTACTTGGAGAAGATGAAATTTCAAATTGCAATTGAAAAAGTCCAAATGTCCTGGCGGAAATAAGTCAGTTCATAAATGTTCTCAGTCCCAAATAAACTTGATGCAGAATAAATCAGTCCATGGCAAATCAAACAAAACAAAATCACAATCTGGGGTCTTGTGTGCTTTTCTTCACCCCTCGATAAAAATAGATGAAGCAAAAATCTGTAGGTCAAATGTATCCATCCAACAATCTCTGCCCAGAGGGACCGCAGTAATTGTCTGTTGTAGCAAATGAATATTTCTAATCTTCCTAATCTTTCTACATTTCAGCACAAATCCCTTCTATATACAGTATACATATAACTCAAGAATTCTTAGTCATTTAAACAAATGACATAATTTCAAATACTGCAAGTCAAATCAATCAAGTAACAATGCAATAACCTTAGATTTATCATCATCAGCAGCGCAGTTATTAGTTATCATATATGTTATTAAATACTGCAAACCAAAATAATCAAAATTTTTAACACGATATTCCTAGATTTGTCATGATCGTCTAAATTAGTAGTTACGTATTTACCACGTCCCATTAGTCCCAAAGCAAACAACAGTTCCTTCAACTTTCACCGAAGTGGGTGCGGTCAGCAGGACTTGATAGGGCCCCTCGAATCTGGGCTCTAGAGATTTCCGGGCACGTCTCTTTACGACCACCCAGTCTCCAGGTTGCAGAGAGTGTGATCCCTCTAAGTTGTCTGGGTCTGGAAAAGACTAGATTCTGTGTTACTGTTAGTTGGTCACACAGGTGCTTTACATATCCGGCTACTGTGTCATAGCCCTGCTGTAGGGCCTGTGGGTGATACAGCCCCAATCTTGGCATAGAGCCAAACAACACTTCTTTTAACTTAAGCGTACCATTTTAGTCTTTTAACTTTGTCTGAACTCTGCGGGTGGTATGGAGTGTGAAACGCTTGTTCCACCCCAAGGGCTGACATCCCCTCTCGCATTACTTCACCAGTAAAGTGTGTACCTCTATCGCTTTCAATGGTCTCTGGGACCCCAAATGTACACACCAATTCTGACACCAGTTTTTGTGCAGTGACTCGCGCAGTGGCCCTCCCCACTGAATATGCCTCAGGCCACTCGGAAAAGAGGTCCACGCATATAAGCACGTACTCATACCTTCCTGATTTGGGCAGCTGGATGTAGTCGATCTGTAGTCTCTGGAAGGGGTACAATGGTCGGGGTGAGCATTTTCGAGGGGTTTTCACCACCTGACCAGGATTGTGTAACGCACACACTTCACATGCCTTGACATATGCTTTTGCCATCCTGTCAAACCCTGGGGCTTACCAAACCTTGTCTACCATCGAAACCATAGCATTGCGCGAGGCATGTACCTTTCCATGGGCCAGTGACCAAACTGGGGTAGGCAGCAGCCGGTAAACATCATCCACACGTTCCCTACTTGCTTCCCTCCACCTAGGGCCCATCGTTCCTCCTCCGTTCTAGTGGGCTTAAGTACCACCTCAACCGGGAATGTGAGCCCTGTTGGGGTGTTTTCCCCCTCCTCAGAGGTTCCCACCTCCGTATCAGGGTGAGGGGCTGACCGAGTCTTTACCTTGTTGCACACATGGTCCTTTCTGTCCAGTAGGGCTGCAGCTTTAGCTGCTCTATCGGCCTTCTCGTTGCCCTTACTTTCCATGGACTGACCCTGGGTGTGTGCCTTAACCTTCACTATGGCCACCTGTTCCGGCAACATGATAGCCTTAATCAATGCACTTACAGCTTCACCATTCTTTACCGGCTTGCCTTGAGCTGTGAGGAAGCTCCGTGAGCGCCAAATAGGCCCATAGTTGTGTGCCACACCAAACGCATACCTGGAATCTGTGTAGATGTTGGCAGTTACACCTTCAACTAGTTTACAGGCTTCAGTCAAAGCGCACAACTCAGCCTCCTGTGCTGACATATGTGGAGGCAGTGGTTTATTTATCAGTACCTCGTGCAGAGTGACTACAGCATAACCCATGACAAAACTGCCTTTCTCATTCAGGTATCTAGATCCATCCACAAACATTTCAAGGTGGGGGTTTGAGAGAGGTTTGTCAGTGACATGTGCGAACCCAGCTGTCTCCTGCTCCATGAGCGCTGCACAATCATGCTGGTGTTCTGCGTCAAAGGCCTCCTCATCATCATCAGTCAGGGAATTTGCAAAAAGCTGGTCCCCTGTACTTACTCCCCCATTTGAATCAGTGTCACCTAATGGTAATAAGGTGGCCGGATTCAAAGTGGTGCAACGTTGAAATGAGACATTGGATGAAGAGTGTACTGCAAGTTCCATTTTGATCTGTCTAGCAAGGGACAGATGTCTACGGCTTACCTGTGTCAGAATTCCATGTACATCATGAGGGGTGAGGACCACGAGGGGGTAGTCTAAGACCATCTCAGAGGCTTTCTCAAGTAGTGCTTGTACTGCCAGAACTGCTCTTACACAGGAGGGTGAACCCCTGGCTACTACGTCAAGATGTGCACTGTAGTATGCTACAGGGCGCTTTTTGTCACCATGCATTGAGGTAACTATTTGGGTCAGGAGTATATAAAAAGTAAATCATCAACATATTACAAGAGGGCGGTGCCCTCGGGAATTGGCCAGGCATCTAATACCAGCTTCATGCATCTGGTGAACTGGTTTTGGGCTATTCTGAGCCCCTTTGTGGCAGCACTGTCCAACAGTACTGCTTTCCTCTGAAAGTAAATGCAAACAAATACTGACAGTCTGGCTGGCCCTTTATACCCTTTTTCTTGATGGGGAACAAAGGGGTATTGGCTGGGGAGACATATTCCTTGAGGGTTTTAAGTTGGCATAAAGAAAAGACGGTGTCTGCAATTGCATCTTCCTGGTTGTGTGCCAGGGGGTACTGACGGACCATGGGGGCTTTTTCCCCTTCTTTTAGGTAAGCCATTACCAGTGGGACTGACAGTCTGCCGAGGTCCGTCTGACTGGTAGCCCAAAGGCTCGAAGGAATGACACTAAGAGCTTGTTCCTCTGCGTGCGTAAGAGTGAGGACAGGGAGAGGTGTCGCTAGATCTGCTGCCATCCGACAGAAGGTCGGGTGACTTTCAGACCCGGGGTGTATACGAGCCTCACCGGACGGGTGAAGTTTGATACAACATCCCAAGGGTCCCATCACATCAGTTCCCAATATGCTTTCAGGACTTTCCAGCACAAGGAAGCGCGTGAGGCATCGCGACCCTTTAAACATTACCTCTAGCGGTTCAGTTTCTGCCAGCTGAATCGGCACTCCTGAAACCCCTTGCACCGATTACTGCTAGACAATCAGGCTGGTATTCTATTTAAAATAGATCAGAACCTTGTTGCAAAAAAAAAAATGTAAAAAATTGTTGACCTGCAATACCTAGATCACCTATGTCAGATGTCCAGTTCCTTGGGCTAAGCAATGACCCAGGAGAACAACCTTTATTTTGCAGAATTGGAGTTTGTCTTGGAGGTGGCTTACTATTTGTCAGGACCTGCGGAAAGCTGAGTTTCTGCAGTAGCTATCAAGACAAATACATGAGCCGGATCCACCAAGAGAGCGGTTAGTTTACAAAACTCTTCTGAACTGTCACCTGAGGTCTCAACCCGTATCGATCCATCTGGTGAGAATTTGATGGATGCAGATAAGGCTTGTAAGATATTAGTACAAATAACAGAGACATGAATTACAACAAGGCAGAATAATCCACAAACATCTAGCCACATTGGAATATGACATTCTTTAAGCAAATTCATTATTAATCTGATCCTGCCTGCAATGTCTCATCAAATTTGAGAAGGAAAAAAAAAACTTTTCCTAACTGCCCAAGCTCCTCACCCCCTCCTTTCGGAGAAGAGAAGGATGAAACATTACGTACTTTTACATCATCTAGCTCCACCCCTTCGATACTGGCCGTTTGCGTGTCTCTCCTACAGAACATTCTCTCAGCGACAGTACAGTACTAACAGCATTTAGCAGTGATACAGACGTCCAACCAATCAGAGCTGACATTTACCCAGAAAGCAAAAATATACCTTAAAATCCCTATGTTTTCTATTTTTAAGACCGAATAATTCACGTAATTTATTACAAGTTTCTTATTTCACCAGCATTTGTCCCTCTCTCTATGACACAGAACAATAGCTAAGATTTTTAGAAGGCGGCCAGAACATTTAGACTTTAAACAACATTAATCATTAGTAATTACAAGAGGTATATTTCTCTGAGGATATGAAACACAGACGGCAGGGGATAGTTAAACACATAGAAAAGACAACATGCTAAGCGCTTCTAACAGCGCAACATTTTCTGCATTTTTAACCCTTGTATCCTTAAAAGCCCCCACAGATGTGAGTGGGGTATAACTTTCTTACACTTATATGAAGAAGACTAAAACGTACAACAAAGATTAGATTACATAACATCAAGACATACAAGACAAACAATAGTGGTTATTTGTGGAAACATAATTGTCCACAGATTTTACATGAACTTGCTTTATGTCCCAAAGGAACACAAACTATAAAAGGATTCCCTTTCTCTGATATCTTTCATGTGTTTTTCCCATCCCTTTTTAAGTCCTATCTGTCTATATATTTTATACGCTTGTCTGCAATCGTCTCCCCTTCCCTCTTTTTATTTGTCCCACAGACCCCTATTTTGATTTTTCGCACAGACCTTATTTTTTTATTTATTTATTTTTTCTCAACCATGAAGGTAATTTATTTCCCACTATTCATCACTAAGTATACAGGACCTTATATCACACAGTACACTAAGGACACTTAGTCCCTGGTCCTGGAATAGTTTTACGGACTCACTACAGCAGTTACTTAGACTACTTAGGGGGGTTCAGGGGAGACCAGACCTCTCCTTTAAGGGAACTTTTGGTGATATTATAACAGATTCAGTAAAAGCAAATTATGGCTAAAATGACACAGACTATCAACATACAGATTTCAACAATTACTACAGGCAACATGGCATGAAAATATCCCAGTAATCAGTTCTTCCGTCTAACACGGTTACTAAGAACACCGTAAATAACAGGCAGAAGCGTCCTATATAACATACAGCGACTCACCTCCTGTCAACACGGGACTGAAGTCAGGGGAGCCCAGAGCTGGAGTGGCAAGTCAAGGGCTTACCTTACACCGGTGTTTTGTAGATCTGTGGTCCCGTGGCCTCTGGTCTGGCTGGTCGGCAGGTATCGGCTGCAGGTAAGGAGTTTAGCTTCTGCCCCACGTTGGGCGCCAAATAAACTGTTGGGGGTCTTAAATGGAGACCAGTGCTGATGTTGCCTGAGTCCAAATTCAAAGGAGATTTATAACGAGTACCCGGAGAACCATCAGAACCCGCTACACACACACAGCATAGTGAGTCAAAATGAATTCTGCTTTATTAGGAAAAACACACAGCTTATATAAGCTGTCACCCACAGGATGCGACTTTGAAAAATTACTTAATCAGGTGATTAGTTTGAAAAACAGAATATTAGCACATTTGCTGCGTTCGGGCGCAGTTCCGGCGTATCTGGCCACAACCTTGAAATGTCAGTAGGAAACTTATCTACTTAGTTCCTTGTGTCTTATCACAATGTCCGTAATGCAAGGTCCGGACAAAAATGAGCAACTTCTAAGTTCCTTATTTTTCTTGTCATGTCATGTCAGCATTAGGAGTTACTTTAGAAACAAGATTAACCCTTAACACAAACAATCCCTGAGAATGGTCAGATACTTACTGATACAAGAGGGCAGAGAGCTGCACCCCTCAACATGCAGGCGGCTAAACTGCCAAATGAGGGAGCAGATTACACCTGTGGAGGAACCGATGGGACAGCCGCTCACACGGCCTCCTCACCTACATGGACTAATATTAGACATTACTTCATGGTATAGTTGAATTTTGCATGGGTGTCAGATATTAACATGTTCCCGTTAAACAGAATATATATTACCTCCCAATTACCCCGACCATTAAAGGGGTTGTCCCGCGAAAGCAAGTGGGGTTATACACTTCTGTATGGCCATATTAATGCACTTTGTAATATACATCGTGCATTAAATATGAGCCATACAGAAGTTATTCACTTACCTGCTCCGTTGCTGGTGTCCCCGTCTCCATGGATCCATCTAATTTCGGTGTCTTCTTGCTTCTTTAGACGCGCTTGCGCAGTCCGGTCTTCTGCTGTGTGCTCGTGCTGGAGAGCTGGTCTGCGCGTCGTCATCGTAGCTCTGCCCCGTCATGTGGTGCTGATCAGCCAATTAGGTGGCTGTATCGGCAGTGGAACGCACGGAAGGAGAAGACAATCCATGATGCACCATGGGACAAGACCCGCGGTGCACCATGGGAGAAAACCGCGGTGCATCATTGGGAAAGGACCGGCGGCCATCTTTAAAAGAAGAAAAGAAGATGCTGCGTGAACGGGGATGCAGGTAAGTGATTTTTTTTTTTTTTAAATAACTAACGGAATTGATTTTAACTGGGCAGAGTTAAGTTAAAAAAAAAATTTTGGATTTCGCCGCGGGACAACCCCTTTAATGTCTATCTGCTTTTCTACGATCATTTCTGCTTTTAAGTCTTCACTAAAAACATCTTTACTAGAGATGAGCGAACGTACTCGGATAAGCACTACTCGTCCGAGTAATGTGCTTTATCCGAGTATCTCGCCGCTCGTCCTGAAAGATTCGGGGCGCTCCGCTGCTGACAGGTGAGTCGCAGCGGGGAGCGGGGCAGAGCGGGCGGGAGAGAAGGAGAGAAAGATCTCCCCTCCGTTCCTCCCCGCTCTCCCCTGCAGCTCCCCGCTCCGCAGCGCGTCCCGAATCTTTCAGGACGAGCAGAGAGGTACTCGGATAAAGCACATTACTCGGACGAGTAGTGTTTATCCGAGTACGTTCGCTCATCTCTAATCTTTACCTGAATAATATCTATGTAAAGCATATACAGATCCACGTAGGGGATCCAGACGGGGGCGCTATTTAGATAAATATTGTTAGGGAAAAAAGAAAGATGTGGGCTCACCTCACCAGCAGTAACTTTCAATGTTGCAGGAAGATCTGGGATCCAACAGGAACTCCATCCTCAAGTAGCCGACGGCAAACGGCCAGATTCCATATGAGCAGAAAATAGAGATGGAGGGGAGCTGCTACCGTTAAAAATTTCCTTCTTTATTGAATAAAATAAAGCATACAGCTCACAAGTGCACGCTGAACGCGTTTCGGCAAAAGCCTTTGTCAACAAAGCCTCCATCTCTATTTTCTGCTCATATAAATATTGTTAGGGTTTAATTGGAAGTGCAGACGAATGAGAACGATTACGTGTGGGGATAAAGTAATAATAAAGTGAAATGAAGAATAAACAAAATAAATGTACTAAAAAAAACATAAAAATAATGAGATAATAATTATTAGTCAAGATTATGTTGAAAAAACTGCTGGCCGGCTCGGGGAGGTATGAGGCGTATGCTGAGCATAACTCCCTGCCTGCAGTGAAGCATGGGCATGGCTTGGTGATGCTCAGCGGCTGCTCGTACTGCTAGCGGGCAGCATGTGAAGGGCAAGATGGGTTCAATCAAGAAATCCTAAGATAAAATGCCATGCCTTATGGGGTGGGGGGACTAAAGTTTGGGCATCATTGGACCTTTCAGCAGGATAATGATCCCAAGCACACCCCAAAGCTCGCCCCGGCTTAGATTCGAAAGACGTCCTGGAAGATTCTGGAATGGTTGTCATAGTCGCTGACTTGAACCCCGTGCAAAATCTTAGTTGAATTTGAAGAAGGCGGGTTCAGCATGTAAATCTGTGGATATTAGTGAACGGGAGGCCATGAGGAAGGGCTAAGGCTCCTCAGGAACTCTGTCAGAAGTGTCTGTCTGGTGCTGCATCGTGTCTGCCACAATTCACAACAGCAGAGGGTATTCTAAGTACTGGAGATGCTTGTCGTGAAAGGATTGACCAATTCTGAGACTGACCAGTCATTAAAGGGGCATTCTGAGTGGTTTGGAGAAACCCCTTGTTGGATTAGTCGTGTTGAGTCATTAATTCCTTTGTCTAGTTTTATTGTTTCATCTGTTCACAATAATCCAGTTTGCCCTGGAGATTGAATGATGCTACCAGCCCCTGTTGTGGTATACGGTATATCTCACACTGCGGACATATTTGAGAATTGGAGGATTCATTTTATAGGGTAAATATCCGTTGACCCGCCTTAATGTATTTGGAATCCCCCGGTAAGGTTAGATGGCTCGCAGCAAGGATTAGGGGAGTGAAGTTAGTCTGCGTGTATACGGATGTATAAGATGCGCTTATTTGTGTTCAGCTACAGTTTTTACACTTTATACTTTTTGCATACTTTTTGTTAAAGCCCCGAATCTCCGTTCACTTTTATAGCATGGGGGGAGAGAGACGAACATTTTATAGAAGTAAACGGAGCAACAATTGAACATGCGCCCCTCCGCTTCATTCACATGAAGACTTGGGTGCGCCATTTGTGAAATCACTGGGGTCCCTGCGGCTGGACCTGCAGCAATTAGACAACTACCCGCTACACTGTGGATAGGGGATAAATCTCTTCAGTGGTAGATAAAGCCTCTAAACATGGCAGAAACTGGAGATACAAAGGTGGTTGGGCATGGCCCGATGCGTCGGCGTGGCCCGGTGCGTCGGCGTGGCCCGGTGCGTCGGCGTGGCCCGGTGCGTCGGCGTGGCCCGATGCGTCGGCGTGGCCCGATGCGTCGGCGTGGCCTGCGTTATGATGCAACTTGATAAGGATAGAAATCTGTTTAACATTTTAAATGTCAGATTGAACAATATTTTGCCTTCTAATCTGGCACGGACCTGAAGTTTAATATTTTTTTCTTTGGCTCTCACGTGGCAGTAATGAGAAGTGACACCAGCAGGTATAATGTCAGAAGCAATAGACATCACTTCTAGCAGCAACAGATGGGTTATGTTATTTAACAGTCCTCATTGTTTGGGCTGAGCGGCTCCAAGTTTTCTGCATCACAACATTATTTTCCCCCTAACAGTCCCCGGCATGTGATACTTCGCATCACGCAGCTGCGGTAACAGGTTGATGTAAGGTTCCTGTGTTAGGTTTCAGCTTATGACACTCATGCAATGACCAGAACCGTAAAGTCCGTGTCTGATATATAATATCACTTCTCTGACGTTGGACGCTGCCTTACACGATGCGTTTGTTGGGCACGTCTGTAACTTGTCTGCCCAAATGGTAATATTTAACGTATTAATAGGGTTGTTAATGACCCGCCCCCTTGTCGATGTGCTGCTGATTACCTGACCAAATGTCTTCTTTCTATGCAGTTTTTAATGTATTTCTTTTGTTTGGCAGATCTTTCCAGGACTGATTCTGTCTGACATAAAGCCTGCCAAAAGGATGAAATTCAAGACTGTCTGCTATCTCCTGGTTCAGCTCATGCACTGTCGGAAGATGTTCAAGGCGGAAATCCCGTTCTCCAATGTAATGACTTGTGAGGATGACGATAAGGTAATGACAATTAGTAGCGACTGCACAAGATGCATGAGACGTCTGTGTATTTATTGTACATAGTGCAGCACCTCATGGGGTTGTCCCCATTGGGGATCCCGCTCTCCAGCAGTTGTGCTGTCAAATAGTAAATACTTCCTTTTGTAGGTTCACTTTATTTCTATTTTAAATGGGTTTTTTTCAGAAGTTTTCAAGACAAAGATTGAAAACTTCTATATTTACAAAGTTATTACCGTGGCGTTACATTTAATAAAGTAATGATGCACTTTAGGATTGGACTATGGCCACAATATCTGGTCCTAATGAATTAAACTCCACTGAATGGAATAGTCCCTCTATACCTGATTGACTGTAGGAGAATAGACAAATCCTAAAATGTAACTTTTATTTTACAAAACTGTTAAATCAAATCATCCTAATAAATCCAAGAATAATATAATGCGCCAAACATGTGACAGACCGATTCAATTCCTGTCTCACATGGAAGGACAAAAAGGGGAGAAGTGGGCCCTGTAACACTCCTATTTCCATCAGTCAGACAGTTATACCTGACTGTTCTATCCCTTAAACATGGCTCTCATCCCCCAGATCTCTCATAGACCAGACCCTACATTCTCCTATTCTGTGGTAGTCCTGCATGTATACGTCCTAAAATAAAACTCAAAAGAACTAGTCTGATCAATAATACCGAACTGTCACAGTATACTGTAACCTGCCTCATCTGGAGCCTAATGCTAGAACAATGCTCATAGATATAAAGAGAACAATACAGAGCGCCCGGTCTCCATGGTAGACTGGGTGCCACAATGATAGTAGGTTCAGCATCAGCACGGATGCCGAGCATTTAAGCCCAAATGCCACCAAGTTCCTTTGAGATTGATTTTAGGACTTACAAATCTGCAGGACTACCACATGAGCAGGAGTATTTAGGGTCTTGTCTATGGAAGATACAAGCGATAGAACAGCCAGGGATCCCTCTGTCTGAATGATTAAATTACCCCCTTCTCCCCTTTTTTGATATTTCACGTGAGACAGGCATTGGATCAGTCTGTCACATGTTTGATGCTTTATGGCATTCCTGGATTTATTCAGATTGATTTGATTTAACATTTTCTTAAAATAAAAGTTATGTTTTAGGATTTGTCTATTCTCCTCTAATGAATAATGGATTCAACTTAAATCACAGCAGAACCCTATGCTAATCTAAGTTTGGTATATATTCATTTTTCTATACATTTATTTTTCTTCACTTTATATGACAAATATTCAAATCAAGAACCTGTCAGTAATTTAACCCTTTCCAATCCACTGTCTGACATCTAAAGACATTATGATTTAAAGCTGTACAGCTCCGATATTGCAAGACGTCCGTTGGGGTTCTCTTACTGTATATTGCCAGCCTGTCTGCTGTCGGAGCCTATCCAATGTGTCACCTCATGCAGTACTGGCTTTAGCCAGCATATAGCACCGTTGTATAACGGCAGAAGAAGAGTAAGTTCCCTAGGAAAACCAGGATACAAATTGGATTGGAAAGGGTTAAAGGTAATCAGTCAGCTGACGCATACTAGCCAATCTGCCAGCATGCTGTTATGGAGCCGGAGGAGCTGAGCGGACGGATATATAGTTTTATGGGGAAAGAGTCAGTGGAACTTGTATTTTATTAATTTATATCTGTGCATATTCTGAGCTGAACAGTCCAGCGGGCGGAGCTACCCATGATTGACAGCTACCCCTGCATGTACAGTCATACACAGATAGCTGATGGCTCCGCCCACTGGACTGTTCAGCTCAGAATGAGCAGAGATATAAATGAATAAAATACAAGTTCTGCTGAATCTTGCCCATAACACTATATATCCGTCTGCTCAGCTCCTCCGGCTCCATAACGTCAGGTTACACAGCATGGTCGTGTAGACAGACTCCCTTTAAAGGGGGTTTCCCATGATTTAAAATTGCTTCACGACCACTCTGTCCTTTCTGTTTGCTGTTGACAAGGACATGTGATTGCTGCAGCCAATCACTGTTCCGCAGTCACCCTCTACAGCCAGTGATTGGCTGCAGCAGTCACAGGACCTGATTAGCTGCAACCAGTAAGGACAGAGTTGTTGAGAAGCAATTGTAACTGGTGGGATGTCTTAGAGAGTGACCTCTGTCAAAAACTTTCCTCACGCCCCATATCGTATTGATGGTTGTAACTACAAAACGTGTGTTTCTAATCATATGTATTCCCTCTAATTTCATTGAATCAGAGGAGAGCTTTACGAACCGCCTCCGAAAAACTCAGGAACCGTTCTTCTTTTTCTACAAATGTCATACATAATACTCCAGGCACCCGTGTGAATCGTTATATTAGTCGTTTGATTGAAGCTCGACAAACTGATTCTGAGATGACGGATATGAATTTTATAAGCTTAAAATATAAGCAAGCCGAACGTGAACAGAAGGTGGGTGACCGTAAGGTAGATGTTCCCATTGTTATGTCTACAGATAGCTCTGTGCACACGCCGCTCGTGGATCCTCTGCCCATTGACGTCCCTAAGATTTCCATCCGGTTTCAGTATTTTTGATCACAAGGATAGCGCTGCAAACTGTGCCGTTGTTGTCAAACATCCTGGAACCTCTGATCGAAAACCACACATGGTGATGTGAGCGGAGCTGTACCCTTGTGTGGTGATGTGAGCGGAGCTGTACCCTTGTGTGGTGATGTGAGCGGAGCTGTACCCTTGTGTTGTGATGTGAGCGGAGCAGTAGCCTTGTGTTGTGATGTGAGCAGAGCGGTACCCTTGTGTTGTGATGTGAGCAGAGCGGTACCCTTGTGTTGTGATGTGAGCAGAGCGGTACCCTTGTGCTATGATGTGAGCAGAGCGGTACCCTTGTGTTGTGATGTGAGCAGAGCGGTACTCTTGTGTTGTGATGTGAGCAGAGCTGTACCCTTGTGTGGTGATGTGAGCGGAGCTGTACCCTTGTGTTGTGATGTGAGCAGAGCGGTACCCTTGTGTGGTGATGTGATCGGAGCTGTACCCTTGTGTTGTGATGTGAGCAGAGCGGTACCCTTGTGTTGTGATGTGAGCAGAGCAGTACCCTTGTGTTGTGATGTGAGCAGAGCGGTACCCTAGTGTGGTGATGTGAGCGGAGCTGTACCCTTGTGTTGTGATGTGAGCGGAGCTGTACCCTTGTGTTGTGATGTGAGCAGAGCGGTACCCTTGTGTTGTGATGTGAGCAGAGCGGTACCCTTGTATTATGATGTGAGCAGAGCGGTACCCTTGTGTTGTGATGTGAGCAGAGCGGTACCCTTGTGTTGTGATGTGAGCAGAGCGGTACCCTTGTATTATGATGTGAGCAGAGCGGTACCCTTGTGTTGTGATGTGAGCAGAGCGGTACCCTTGTATTATGATGTGAGCAGAGCAGTACCCTTGTGTTATGATGTGAGCAGAGCGGTACCCTTGTGTTGTGATGTGAGCAGAGCGGTACCCTTGTGTTAGAGTATTCCTTTCTGCTGTAATTGCATTCTGTTGTTCCTCGGTTTTACAACAGCATTAAATTATTGTCAAACACAGTATTTAGAAAAAAAATACCCAAGTGAAACAAATCTGCTTTTGAGTGGCCTTACAATATTCCACATTTTAAATGCATATAAAACAATTAATTAGGTTTGTAAATGGATTGTTTTATTTATATTGTACCCATCTTTCATTCAGATGTTGTATTGCTTGTTCAGAGAGAAAAGTAAATCCAGATTTCTGCTGAACTCCTGATAACAGCGAGCAGTGAATTGTGGAAAATCAGAAGATCACTTAAAAATTTGATTCCTAGAATGGTAGATTTGGAAGGGTCCTCCAGGGTCATCGGGTCAACTCACTGGTCAATGTAGGATCACTAAATCATCCCAGACAGATGCATGTCCGGCCTCTGATCAGTTTCCCACAATTCCCTCCTCCAGATCCTTTATAACGTTGTTGACCAACACTGGGCCCAGGACAGAGCCTTGTGGTCCCCCACTTGATACATTCCTCCACTTGGATGTGCAGCCATTTATGACCACTCTTTACATAGTAACTTACTATGTAAGGTCAAAAAAAGACATATACCCATCCAATTCAGCCTGTTACCTCCACTAATGTTGATCCAGAGGAAGGCAAAAAAGCCAATGAGGTAGAAAGCCAATTTTCCCCATTTAAGGAAAAAAAATCCCTTCCTGACTCCAATCTGGCAATTTGAATAATCCCTGGATTAACAACCCTTCGGAAGTCATAAGTGAGTAAGATCACTCAGTTAGTTGCATTATAATCCTCTTTAGATACTCCACCCCTATCTCATCCTTTCCAGTTGATGAAACATGTATTCTTTCCTTTTCAGCACGTGTGCAAGTTCTGTGTTCATCCATCCGGGTCTCTTTAAATGCTTCCCATTCTTCCTTCTTTTAGGGATTAGTAATGATTGTGCTTTAAGAATCTCATTTCGCATTATTTCCCAACCTTCTTGGACATTTCCGTCCTTAAGAACATCCGGCCATTGGATTCTTCCTCTCTTCTTTATGAGTCCATTGAAATCTACCTTTCTGAAATCCAACCTTAAGGGCTGAGTCTTCTCAGGTCTTCCTCCCCTTGTTATCCAAAATTCACGAATATCATGATCACTGCCTCCTAAGGTCCCAGCCACCCTTACTTCCTCAACCATTTCCTCCCTGTTAGTAAGAATTAGGGCCAAGATAGCAGATCCCCTTGTTTTCTATTCTACCTTCTGGAAGATAAAGTTGTCAGCAAGAGCAGATAAGAATTTGTTGGATCCATTACTTTTACCTGAGAGATTCCGAACAAATGTCTGGATGGGTAAAATCTCCCATGATCACTATGTTGGGCTTCTTTGAGAGCTTGGCCATCTGATGTAGAAAGAGTTCCTCCATATCTTCTGCTTGTCCAGGCGGCCTATAGTAAATGCCTACAATGGTGTCCTTTTTGTTCTTTTCTTGTATTCTTACCCAAACAGTTTCTACAGAACCCCCAACTCTGAAGCTTGAATCTCTGTGGAGATGAATGCTTTCCTAACATACAACACAACACCTCCCCCCCTTTTATTAGGTCTGTGTCTTATAGATATATTGTATCCTACAAGCCTTGTACCCAATCATGTGTATCATCCCACCAAGTTTCCGTAATGCCGATGACATCATACTTCTCTTCCTGTGTTAGGAGCTCCAAGTCTCCTTGTTTGTTTCCCAGCTCTGTGCTCAAAGTTTCTGCAGATAGTTGCGAGGTCCTTTTTTGCAGTGTCATTTGTCCCTACATGTATTAGTAGGAATGGGTGGTGTTCTGTAGGACTAAAGAGTCTTCACAGCCTATCAGACACATCTTAGGTTTGTGCACCTGGGAGACAGCAGACCTCTCGTGAGGTTATGTCAGGTCTGCAGACAGCGGCCTCTGTTCCTCTCAATAGGGAATCCCCCACAACCACCACTCTCTTCTTCTTCACAAAAATACTTCTTTTTCTCCATCCAAGAGGATTCTGAGTGCTTACTTGACTGTTCTTTGTGGGCAGTCATTTCATGACTACTTCTTCGTTATTCTCCTTTGTGAGAACCTGTTACCATTTCATGAGCAGTATGGGTGCTGGCTGACTGCTGATCCCCCGGCTTCTTTGGGTTTCATGCCCCCATTCATTTATTTTCTTTCAACATTTTGAAGAGTTACTTCTGCTCTGTCAAGGAAATCCTCATCTTCCTTAATGAGTTTTAATGTAGCTATTCTCTCCTGAAACCCTGAGCCTTTCCCTCCAATAGAGACTTAAGCTTGTATTTCTGGCAGGTGACGTTTGGCTTTTCCCCTGTAAGCCTATAGCATACATTGCAGCTCACCATATGGTTGCTCTCCCCTTCCATGTTGAGTATAGGCAGTTGATATCCACTTCGAAACTTCTCATAGATGGGAATTCTCACAATGAAACTTAACTTACAGGATTTTACTAATGATCTACATCACTGATCCCTAGCCTGGCCATATGTTTAAAGCAGCTAGACTCGGCTAAATCCAGGCATCTTCCCGCTAACGGTGACTCTTCACTCATCCCAGAATGCACCAGAAATATGCTAATTATATTTGCTATTGGGCTGCATGTCAAATAGCCAAGCTGAGCTAAACTGCTTTCTAAACAAAATGAATACAGCAGAATTTGAAACACACATTGAAAGGACAGATGTACGAAAATGGAGACGACAACATAGAATAGTTTAAAACTGATGCATAACCAATAAAGTAAAATATTTTCAAAGTTGCTCAAATATTTTTTTTTAAATTTACATGAAAAATTTGGTGAAAATGTTGAATTTTTGTGTAAGCATGTCCACTAGTGCTGCTTGTCCTGATTGGCCGGGTGAACAAACCAGGCTGACTTTTAGCAGTGGTGGTGTGGGTGGTGTCTCTTCAATAAATGGTTAGCACTGTTGCTGGGGTTGTAGGTTCAAATCTCATCAAGAACTACACTACCGTTCAAAAGTTTGGGGTCACCCAAACAATTTTGTGTTTTCCATGAAAAGTCACACTTATTCACCACCATGCGTTGTGAAATGAATAGAAAATAGAGTCAAGACATTGACAAGGTTAGAAATAATGATTTGTATGTGAAATAACATTGTTTTTACATCAAACTTTGCTTTCGTCAAAGAATCCTCCTTTTGCAGCAATTCCAGCATTGCACACCTTTGACATTCTAGCTGTTAATTTGTTGAGGTAAGCTTGTGAAATTGCACCCCACGCTTCTAGAAGCATCTCCCACAAGTTGGATTGGTTGGATGGGCACTTCTGGCGTACCATATGGTCAAGCTGCTCCCACAACAGCTCAATGGGGTTCAGATCTGGTGACTGCGCTGGCCACTCCATTACCGATAGAATACCAGCTGCCTGCTTCTGCTGTAAATAGTTCTTGCACAATTTGGAGGTGTGTTTAGGGTCATTGTCCTGTTGTAGGATGAAATTGGTTCCAATCAAGCGCTGTCCACTGGGTATGGCATGGCGTTGCAAAATGGAGTGATAGCCTTCCTTATTCAGAATCCCTTTTACCCTGTACAAATCTCCCACCTTACCAGCACCAAAGCAACCCCAGACCATCACATTACCTCCACCATGCTTAACAGATGGCGTCAGGCATTCTTCCAGCATCTTTTCATTTGTTCTGCGTCTCACAAACGTTCTTCTTTGTGATCCAAACACCTCAAACTTGGATTCATCCGTCCACAACACTTTTTTCCAGTCTTCCTCTGTCCAATGTCTGTGTTCTTTTGCACATCTTAATCTTTTTCTTTTATTGGCCAGTCTCAGATATGGCTTTTTCTTTGCCACTCTGCCCTGAAGCCCAAAATCCCGCAGCCGCCTCTTCACTGTAGATGTTGACACTGGTGTTTTGCGGGTACTATTTAATGAAGATGCCAGTTGGGTACCTGTGAGGCGTCTGTTTCTCAAACTAGAGACTCTAATGTGCTTATCTTCTTGCTTAGTTGTGCAACGCGGCCTCCCACTTCTTTTTCTACTCTGGTTAGAGCCTGTTTGTGCTGTCCTCTGAAGGGAGTAGTACACACCGTTGTAGGAAATCTTCAATTTCTTAGCAATTTCTCGCATGGAATAGCCTTCATTTCTAAGAACAAGAATAGACTGTCGAGTTTCAGATGAAAGTTCTCTTTTTCTGGGCATTTTGAGCGTTTAATTGACCCCACAAATGTGATGCTCCAGAAACTCAATCTGCTCACAGGAAGGTCAGTTTTGTAGCTTCTGTAACGAGCTAGACTGTTTTCAGATGTGTGAACATGATTGCACAAGGGTTTTCTAATCATCAATTAGCCTTCTGAGCCAATGAGCAAACACATTGTACCATTAGAACACTGGAGTGATAGTTGCTGGAAATGGGCCTCTATACACCTTTGTAGATATTGCACAAAAAACCAGGCATTTGCAGCTAGAAGAGTCATTTACCACATTAGCAATGTATAGAGTGCATTTGTTTAAAGTTAGGACTAGTTTAAAGTTATCTTCATTGAAAAGTACAGTGCTTTTCCTTCAAAAATAAGGACATTTCAATGTGACCCCAAACTTTTGAACGGTAGTGTACATCAGCATGGACTTTTCCCTACAGATGTTGCCTTTGCTCAGACTTGAACTTACAACTCTAGCTACCAACTGAGCCACCACACTTGTTCTGTCTTCTCCGGAGGAGGAGGAGAATAAACACAAGGAGAACATCATAAACCCTATACATATGTTGCCCTTTGTCAAATTTGAACCTAGAACTTTAGCATTTTAAGGCAGCAGTGCTTTTAACTGAGCCATCGTTCTAGTTCTTCCTCCTTTTGTCTTGCAGTGCTGGAGTTGTAGCGTCAGATTTGAATAAGGGCGGCATCTGTTTGGAGTTTTTCGAAGTCCTTGCATATGTAGTCCTTCATGAGATTTGAACCTACGACCCCAGCACTGCAATGTTACAGTACTAACCTCTGAGCCACATTTATAGAAGAGGCGGCAGCACCACTACCACCCCTCGGCATTTGGCTACATTAGAGAGGGAACTGATTTTTACTCTGATTGTCCTAATTCCCTATTATTTTTGGAAATTCGGGCCAATGAGTCCAGACCGGATTATTCCAATAATTAGTCATCACTAATAGCTACAATTTCTTTATATACTGCCCCCTAAAAGGTTATTTATTGGAGTTGCTTATATAGCACCAATATACTCTGCAGTGCTGTGCCGAGGTTGTCATCACTCACTTGGTCAGCATTGGAGACCTGGCTGTAAGTCAAGGATCTGACAGCTGTTGGGGGGTTTTCACTCCATAATTGATGTAACCGCTCGCTGATATAAACACTAGTATATTTCTAAATATCCATTTTTTTTTTGTTGACTGTCCACAAAGATTTTTTAAAGGGGTTATCCAGGATTTTACAATTGACAGCCTATTCTTAAAGGGAATCTATAAGCATATTTTTGTAACCCTCACTGAGCGCACCATAAGTTAGTGCCTGTCACACTGATTACAGTGATACGTCTGCTGTGTGGATCTGTGCAGGAGTTTAGGAGAAACTTGCATTTGAATTGTAGCAGCAAATAAGGATGTTGGAACAATAACTCCATAGTGCCATCTATTGGAGGCAGCATTCCTTCCAATAGGTGGCGCTGCAGCGGTATTGTTCCACTCTCCCTTATTTGCATATTACCCAGAGGAGCATGAATGGTCTTATATAGGCCCTTTTAGACGCAACGATTTTCGTTTAAAATTTACTCAAAGCCATCTTTTGAGCGATAATCGGTGTGTGTATCTGCACTGACATCCTGCAGTTTTCGTTAAGCTGAAGATCAGTGATCAGTTATCAAGAATTCTCAGCAGAATACAGCTGATTCTATTATTTCAGCTGTATCCCACTCCTTGAAGGCAGGCGGGGTATGAAGAACAGAGCTGTCCTGCTGTGTTCTCCATACCCCGCTCGGAGCGCTCGGCTGTATAACAGCCGGGTGCTCCGATTAGAGAACAGCTGGATGCAGAAGACAAGAGGCCCCGCTTGTCTTCTGCATTTCCCGCTTGGAGCTCTCAGCTGTATAACAGTCGGGCGCTCCGAGCGTGGGAACAGCTGGATGCAGAAGACAAGCGGGACCACCCCGCTTGTCTCCTGCATCCTCGGCTCAGAGTGCAAGGTGATCACTCAACGTTTGAGCAATCACCTTGCGCTGTAAAGAACACAACGATTATGGCTCAGAAATTGCTCAAAAGATTTTTTAAGCGATAATCGTTGTGTCTAAACCAGGCTTATGTCTCCTCGCTCATTCACCGTCTAGGTGCTCTCCCTAAGATTAGTAGCAGCCAGACACAGAAGTAGTCCTGTATATTCATGAGCCGCAGGCTAGCCACACCCACCTCACCCCCCAACTACTGATTGGCAGCTCTAATTATTCTCTTATATGCAGAGTAATAGACAGCAGTAAATCATTGGCTGGAGGGTGGGTGTGGCTGCAGGGCCAGGTGGGTGTGGCTAGCTTGCAGCTCATGAATATCCAGAACTATTTTAATTAGTCCTCTATGCATTTGGTGCTACTGATGAAAGGTGAGTATCTCCAAAACTCCTGCACAGAGACCATTCTCTATCACTGTAATCTGCATTAGAGGAACTACCGAAAATGGAGCAGAGTTCAAAAGTTTCTAGCGCCGCGTTCAAACGCTCATCTAAGAAGCCCTATTGAAATCAATGGAGGCATTTTACGGCGGTCAGCAGTGTTTAAAGCGCAGTGCTAAGCCCTGTAAATCACAAGTGTGTGTGAGAGTGGCCTCCGTTGTATCCTCTTACCCCTCCAGTAGACGATGGATGGTAGACTGGTGTTCTCCTCCCGCATTCATCAGCCCGACTCCACAGAGGATCCCAGCGTGTTCGGCTAGGTCCAGGAATCACCGTCCTCCTCATATTTGTGTGCGTTACTTTCATCTCTTTTCTTGCCAAGTTTTCTTTAACCCGATCCTTTTTCTTTTCACAGTATCACCAGCTTCATGATGAATATTTTACCAGTGCAGTCGTTCTTTCATTAATTTTAGCTGCCTTATTTGGCCTTGTCTACCTTTTGATAATCCCACAGTAAGTATTCTTAATCAAATCATTTTAACCATTTCACCCTTTGCTCCATTTGTAAGCAAAGGCTTCAATGTACAACAAAACTGTTACTGTGTTACCCCTATAAATATGTGCAATGTAAATGTGTACCTGAGTCTACAACACGTTTTCACAGATACACCATGTTCTCCTCACTCGCGTATTTGCTACTGTTTGCTCCCTGTTTCACACTAAGTTCTGATTTTCAGGTGGTTTTCCCCATTTTTCTGTTGCTTTGCTGTTTGCAGTCTACTATCACAGATGAAGCATGTAGCAAGTCTAGCATTCTAACAGTAGTTCATTTCCTGACTTCCTTGCCCTTACTTCACATGTTGCTCTGGTCCATTCAGCAGGAAGGCAGTATCTGAATGCCCATCCTTCCGATTTCCCAGGATGATCTAGCATTTAAAGACCTTCTGGCCAAATGGTTAGTAAACCCACTATAATGTGTGTGTATTGTGTGCACACAGACACATACCTACACACTGTAACAACAGGAGCGATAGATATTGTGGGGATCATTATCACAGTGTCTGCAGACCTGTCAGCCTGCAACCTGTAAGTGCAGGAGAGCCACCTGTAAAGATAGCCTCTCCCCCTGTTGCCATGGAAACATCCCAGTGTCATTGTTAGTAAGGAATCTTTGTACCTAACAACAGAGAGTGGATTGCAGAGAAACTGGAAGGGAGACCCCACTTCAAACATGATTTACGCCAGAAAGCAGAAACATTTTTTAATGTAAACATATTAGAGAGATGATGAGACCGACACAAGCCATTAGATGAGCAGACATTGTCTGAAAAGTTGGAGCCACTTAAACCCATTAAGGACCAAGTACAGTAAATTTACAGCACTTGGTCCTGGGCTTTAATCACAGCCGATGGTAAGAATACAGCGTGGGACTAAAGCCCCTGCTTCTGCAGTCAATCAGAAGCAGGTCAGGTCCTAGGCTGTTAGTCACAGCTGATAACTCGGAGGAGGAGGGAGAAGTGGTTTTTAACTCCTTCTGCCTTCTTCTTTTCCCGGTACATAACGCTCAATGAGCACTTTGTACTAAAGAGTGAAAGTGGAAGTGTTTCTTCCACTACGCAAGCTGGCGGTCACTTGACCGCTGTGATCCCCTGGCACAGCAGAGCTACAGGGTCCTAGAAGACCCAGATCAGCTCTGCCAGTGACTGATGTTAGTACAGCGGGATGTAACTGGGGCTCCTATGGATGCCCCAGCTACAGTGGGAAAGTGTCTAATTAAAGAAAGACCATGTGAATGTCCTCCAGAGGTCTTATATGATGTCATGGGGGACATAGATGGTAAAAAAAAATATTACATAATGGGTAAAACAAAATTGCAGAATAAAATAAAAATATATACATAAGAAAGAAAATAACACAAAACCGTTGCCGTGTGCGCCCTGTAATCCGAAACCATACATATATATCAAAACGAGGAACCCGATCCCATAGTTTATTTTAGCGTGAAAAAACTAATTTAAAAGAACAATTATAAATGTTAAAAAATAAATATATTTTTAGCTTTTCACCCCAAATAAAACTAAAAAACAGGAAAAAGATATTTAAAAAATCGCCCTACATGTCACAGGAAAAAAATGAAGCAACAATAATTTTGATAGCTAAAGGAAAAAAAATAGAGCAGTTAAACCGCCACTTTGGTAAGATCCCTAAAAGTGTCTGGTCCTTAAAGGGGTTGTCTCGCGCCGAAATGGGTTTTTGTTTTTTTCAACAGCCCCCCCGTTCGGCGCGAGACAACCCCGATGCAGGGGTTAAACAAGAACACCGGATAGCGCTTACCTGAATCCCCGCGCTCCGGTGACTTCTTACTTACCTGCTGAAGATGGCCGCCGGGATCTTCTCCCTCGGTGGACCGCAGGGCTTCTATGCGGTCCATTGCCGATTCCAGCCTCCTGATTGGCTGGAATCGGCACGTGGCGGGGCAGAGCTACACGGAGCTACACGGAGCCCCATTGAGAAAAGAAGAAGACCCGGACTGCGCAAGCGCGTCTAATTTGGCGATTAGACGCTGAAAATTAGACGGCTCCATGGAAACGAGGACGCTAGCAACGGAGCAGGTAAGTGAAAAACTTTTTATAACTTCTGTATGGCTCATAATTAATGCATGATGTACATTACAAAGTGCATTAATATGGTCATACGGAAGTGTATAACCCCACTTTGTTTCGCGGGACAACCCCTTTAAGGGGTTAAACACTGTTGTCTAAAAGTATTATAGAGGTGGTACCTTTATCGGCTAACCAGGGTTATAATAATGAAATATTTAGGCCTGGTTTACGCAGTTGTGATAGGACATCTGTAGGGGGATATGGGGACTTGCTGTACCTGCGTATGCCTCTGTAGAAAGTCCCACTCTGACAGAAAAGAATGAAGGCATGCTCCGTCGCAGAGGTAGATCAGTTCATGGATGAAATTAGGTCTACTGGGTCATTAACCCTTTCATGGCTGCTGATCTTCCCCTTTAAATCAATGATGTTTTCCTAAAAAGACCATAATTGTCTATCCTTCACACTGCGTGCTAGCACTCCATTTAGTCTGTCAGGCTGAAAATAAAAATGTTATAACTATTTGATCAGCAAATCTATGAAATAATTAAAAAGTGCCCGAACTCCCTTTCCTGCAGTGCAGCCATCTGATACATAGGGGGCACTATCTTGATATTTACATTTCTTGCTCCTTTCTCTTCCTCTATCCTTGAAATCCCATGATATAGATATAAAACTTAATACATGTTATTGGGTAAATTATTAAACTTAGTGGGCTAACCTAGAACACTCGCAGACATCGAGAACCGACCTGGGAGGAGGGTCGTGGGAGATAGCTAATCCCCTGTTCGCATCAGGGAAGCTATATCGATGGAGCGCTTCACTTTGACATGTTCTCAGAAAGTTTGGTTAATAAGGTACGAAGCTTTGAGGTACCGCTATTCAAATAGTGAATGAAAAATCTTGAACGGTTATTAAACACTATTCTGGTCTAATATTATCAAGATGTTCACCCAATCCTTATTTTGGGATGTTGGGTGGTGATGTTCAAGTGTTAGGCCGCTTGCACACGGGCGGAAATCCCGCGGCGGGATTTCCGCTGCTCAAAGCCTGCATAGGAGTGCATTACAATACGCACTCCTATGCAGACGGCCGTGGTTTGGCCGCGCGAAATGCCGCGCGGCAAACAAACCGCGGCATGTCCTATTTTTGTGCGGGGCTCGCAGAGCCTCACACAGATACGTCACTCACCTGGTTCCGGTCTGCGCATGCGCCAGCTGCCGGGCAGCCGGCACATGAAAGAGACGGGGCCGCCGGGCGCGGATGAGTACGCGCTCGTCTCTGCAGGCGCTCGGGTCGGGAATTCTCGCTGCCGGATCCGACCCGCTCGTCTGCAGGCGGCCTTAGTGCGGTACCGTAGATGGTATAGAAGTGCTCGACGCGTTTCTCTGTCCTGGTCGGGGACAGTTCTTCAGGAGTGAGGGTGATAATCACCCCAAACAAATGTATTTAGTCGTACTTATAGACACCAGTCACCAGGGTTCGTGACTAGAGGAATAGTCGATAGTCCCTAATTGTTTTACGGTAGAACCCAATAACGGGTAAGTCCACCTTTAGTTCAACTCCTCCTAGTCCCGGACTCCTACTCAGATTATTGGCTTGTTTCACAAAGTGGTGTCATAGCCGCTATTATCTAGCTCCTATTAATGCACATCCATACGGGGGGCTTGGTTCACAAGTGAGCAGTAACGCACTCGACTCCACAGGTTGTATGGGTCGATGCAGTTGTTCCCCAGGGTAGGGGGAACCTTCCCCCAGTAGTCTGCTACAGTAGTGGGGCGCTGTACTGTTTCAGGTCCCGCTGTGTAGTATTGGGGGGATCTGATCAGTATTCAGTAACACCTCACTGGAGCATGCCAGTACAAGCCGATAAATATGGCATAGTCCAGTACTTCCCAAGGTCCGGAGATAACAATCTCAGGATGGATGTGCTGTTCCACCAATCTTTTCAGGTAAGAGGATGATACCTCGTTTTTTAGAATGCCTGAAAGAAGGTGGAAGTTAGGAGTATCTGAGTTAGAATCTCTCTAGCAGTGCCGCTGCCTGAATCAGCTACAGCGCCTGCGCCAAACACTGATCAGCCGTGGAGACGCCATGCTGCTAAGGGAGGTGTCTCCACCGGACACAGCTACCGGATGCCTGGGAACGTCACGGTTTACTTTGTTACTGGCTCTGCTCTCACATCTTCCGGCCGACCGGCCTTGGCATTCCTGCTGGATCGTGGGGACCTGCGCGATAAGTGTAAACCCAAGTTGTGACTGAACAGGGGGCAATAGTCTGTTCGCTTACTGCTCATCGTTTAGTTTCTGCATGCATAAAAGCTGAACGGCGATCGGCCCGTGTGAACAGGCAGTCATTCATCTGCGAACGACTGCCGGTTGACTGTGAATGGAGGCGGGCTGACCGGAGCGATCCCCAGCGCACTCCGCCTAAATTCCCTGAGCGATAGTCATTCCTGTGTAACGACTATCGCTGGGTCGACCTGTCGGGTGTCTGCACTCAGCATGTCATCATATCGCTGAGACGACTGTCGGGCACATCTGTGTGAAAGGACTCTTATCAAGGGATGGTCAGCATGTACTGATGGAAGTCAGGACACATACAGCTGGCCACCTACCCAGTACTCCGTTGTGTTCTTTAATTAACGTTACTCGTTATTAGCTTCCGAATGATATTGCATACATGTAATGGATTAGGTGCAATAGACTTACCTCATCTGTGCACAAGGCATCATGGCCGCAGGCAGGGTACGCGGTTTATTGCCAATTGTCAAGCTTCACCTGAAAACATTAACAAGTACAGGAAAAGTGCAGCAATTAGAGGTACAAGAGGTGCGCCCCCTGCAGGCGGGGCACACAGTGTCAGATTAGTATATTAGATGTCTGCTGCAGCCACTGGTTACACTCGCTGTATACTGCTAATTGCCTCATTGCATCTGAACTTGCGACAGGGTGATGAGCGATAAGCCAATAGTCGCTGATCCAGCTTAGCAAGAGAATAGTTGATCATCAGCTGACTGGTGTAAAGTCGCACTTGTTTGTATTTGAACGACTTGGCCGGGCGTTTTTACGTCTCAGAAATACGCCCATGTGATCTGATGCGCTGGAATCCAATGCATCAGATCACAGCGCATATCAGCCGGCCGTGAAAACAGCGGCCAATATGCGCTCATGTGAAAGAAGCCTTATGCAGAGGATCTCGTCCATTATACTGATGCATGTAATAGCAAATGTCAGAAACGTTCCACTGGTAGATACAAACTCCACCAACTTCATGCCAGTGTTTCAAGTCAGGTGCTACTAGATTTCTCCTTAACCCTTTCATGACCCAGGGTTGATGTGTCTATGGCCAGGTCACATTCTGCTATTCCCACCTTCAAAAAATCATAACTTTTTTATTTCCCAGGTGATATACGGACATGAGGGCTTGTTTTTTGCAGGACAAGTTGTACTTCTCACTGATACCATTTAATGTACCATAGAATGTATTGGGGCAAAGTGGGCAAAAAACACACAATTGTACCATTTTAGTGGACATTGTCTGTGACATTGATGGTACAGTAAAAGTGACACTTTTTCTTTACTCTGTGGGTTAGTACGAGCAGAGCGATACCAAATAGACAGTTGTTTATATATATATATATATATATATATATATATATATATATAATGTCACCATCATTTCAGCCTCATCATTTTTTATCTTTCTATCGATAGGGCTCTGAGGGCTTGTTTCTGCAGGGTGACTTGTAGTTTGTACTGGTACCTTTTTGAGAATCATAAGACTTTCTTGATAGCTTTTTATCCATTTTCTTCTTGGAGTTGGAATGAACAAAAAAAGCGGAATTCTGCCATTGTGTACGGTATTTTTTCTTCTGACAGAGTTGATCATGCGGGAATAATATTATGATATTTTAATAAGCTGGACCATTACGGTTGGAGCAATACCAATTTTTAGATGTTTAATTTTTGGATTCAACGACTTATAAATTTTTTAATTTTACAGCAATCTTTTTTTCCTTATTTTACTTATATTTGCTTTTTTTTATTAGTCTGCATAGGGGACTTGAACTTGTGATCACTTATACAGTATAATGCAGTGCTATGGTATTGCATTATACAGTATTTTAACAGTCTGTCAATTTAAGATCGTTAATAGCCCCCAGAGCTGCCATGATCATTTGCCTTTCAGAAGTACCCATGACAGCGGGCTGCCATGACATCCGCTAAGATCCCTGCGATCTTATCATTGCTGTGCTGTTCAGGACATTTGAATCCCAATTGGGACATTTAAATGCCACTGTCAAAACTAATAGCGGCATTTGAAGGGTTAATATCCACTATCCAAGTTAACAGCTGTTGCTAGTGGGTCAGAGATGGACCATAACCACTGTGGACAAGTACATGTGTGCTAACAGAGTATGTGCAGTTAGCATGTATATAGCCCTATACGTGATACAAAGAGGGTAATCACATGCTGGTGAAAACCAGCAGAATGTACAATCATGTACAAAGGTTTGGGCAGCCCTTCACAAATACCGTGTTCTGTTTGCAGGATTGAGACTAATGTCTCTTTTACACGGGCCAAATGCGTCAGCGCTGAGGTCGCCGGCACTCGTGTGGAGTGTTTACATTGACAGACTTCACTGCTGGATCGCGGCCTTCTCGCTCAGCACTTCTCATATGTGGAGCGCTGAGCGGGGAACGTTAATGCAGAACGACAATCCCGCGACCCCGCAATGGTTTTTATGAACCTGTGACCGATCAGAGAGTGATGTTTGTATTTACACGGCATGATTATCACTCAGATTTGAACGAATCTTGCGCCATAATTTTCCCGGATAAACGCCCCATAAATGTCTATTTTTCATTGTTTGTTTGTAAAAAAGTGAATCATAAAATTTGTGCGAAAGGGCCGGCATCTGTCAGTCAATATGAAAAACACGCACTTTGCCAGAAATCGCAGCATCCAAATCAGTTGTGTTGCCAAATGACTCCTTTTGTTCTTGCTTCACAACATGTTCTGTTCTCCTCCTTGCAGAATGCCGCTGTCTTAGTCCATCTTCATTGCAGCATGTCTGAGGTCTGCAGACTATGAAGCCCCCTCCATACTCGTAACTCCCTAACGGTCATGCTCAAACTGGAAAAACCCTTCCGAAAATGTCACTTCTTTATTGTAGATCTTCACTTGACGTCTCACTTAAATCTATGTGGCCCATAACTCAGTTGTTTGGGTGTATTTGTAACCTCAAACCTTAACGAAGTTTAACCTTAAGCTAAATCTGTCAGCTAATTGAACTCTAAAAACGAAGCTTATGGGCTTAAATTAGCTGACCCGCTGGGTCCAGGATTGTATACTTACCTTCCCTGCCATTGCCCTGTTGTCAGTGCTCACACCCACCGCTGAATACAATGAGCTGCATGCTAGTTAGTTTATAGAATGGGCGGACTACTTAGCGCGCCTGTGTGGTCTGCGGAATGCCTTGCAGCGCTGGGTTTGAGAACTCAAACTAGTTGACAAAAAATTGGAAAAACGTTAGTTTAGACCATAGAAGTTGGATAAGTAAGCAGACCGACCCCCGGCCAATCCAGCTGGCATGATAAACACTCGCTGTGATTTATCTGTAGACAAAGAGGCGGGGCCACAAAATGACCGGATACAGCATGAACAAAATAAACATCCCATTTCAGAAAGAAGGAATGCCGGGGCGACTCCCAGCAAGGGAGATTATGTTTTGTTTATCCTATATTAGAAGTTTTCCCAAATCAGTAATTACAGATTGGGCCCATCTTAAAGAGGAGATGGGGCCCGTTAGGGCGAAGATGGCGCCCTGTATACAGAGTCCTATGATGTCCTACTTTAATTCATTTGATGTTGTTAATGTGTTCTAATCTGTTCAGCTAGAAGTCCCATAAGAAGGGCAAGAATAAGGTGGGAGAGAGGGCAGCCCTGGCGAGGGGAAATGTGCCCAGATGAAAGACCCATGCAGATAGTGCTGAATAGAACGACTAGGTCGCAGGTTTAATGGTTTCAGAGGAACCAAATTTCGCTAAGGTAGCCTCTAAATAACCCCCGTCAATCTGATCTTTTCTGCATCTCGGGCGAGGAATAAAGAAGATCTACAACAGTTCAGCAGTCTTAATGAGATTGAGGAACCAGCGAGTTCCATCAGGAGCCGACTCTGTGGGACAAAACCTACTTGATCTGCAGCAAAAGAGGAAGAATAGAAAAGAGTTGGATGCTGCGGATCTCAGCCCACATTTGTACATCACTATTCAGTACGGAAATAGGATGATGAACATTAGCCGGGTAGTAGTTTCTTTGGCAGGATTTTTTTTTTTTAATCTAAAATAAATTTATGATTAATTTATTTGAATCAACATATTTATACAAAAAAATGTTAATGAATAAAAATTTATGGATAATACAAAATATTATACAACAAGAAAATAAAATAAAATTTAATTTTTAAATAACAATAAACATCTAATCTTGAAAATAAGTGGACGAAATTCCAACAAACAGAACAATAAAGCTAAATGAAAAAAACTATGGAACGCAAAGCATTCCAAGAGAGCTCCGTAGAAGGACAGGTGATTAACAAATCACCTCCTCAGAAAAACACGCCCCCTAATTAATGGGTGGAGCGTTCCACAATGAGAGTAACTACACTATATAAGGATAGGTGGAGCGTTCCACAATGAGAGTAACTACACTATATAAGGATAGGTGGAGCGTTCCACAATGAGAGTAACTACACTATATAAGGATGCATACGTACTATTGTCTGTACAAACTTGATAAAGACACAGTAGTGTTGAAACGCATTGTTTTATGTTTTACAATAAAAAAGATTCGTTTCTTCAACGGCGCGGGGTTCACTTTTTATTTTACCCGTACAGTGTGTTATAGGAGAGATAGTTCTTAATAACATGCAAGTCCCTTAGTGGAACAAAAATAAAAAGCAAACGAAAGTTTCAATAAAAATGGTAAAAAATATAAATGAACATATAGTCAAAATCCCATGTTTTCCCCCTTACTATGTGAAAACAATGGCAAAATTGGTATTGCCGCTTTTGTAATGATGCATGTAAAAAAGTTAATGCATTATTTAACTCGTATGGTGAGTGTTGTGAAAAGATCTATAAAGCACATGGTCAGAATAGCGAATTCTGCATATCTGAACTTACAAAGAAACAGAATAGAAAGCAATCAAAGAGTCGAATGAATCAGCAAATGGCACCATTAAAAAGTACAAACCATCCCGAAGGAGATGAACGAAAAAAGTCCTCGTACAACACTGATGGAAACAATGTCAGGGATCTTTGAATATAAGTGTCTAAATGTAGCAAATCGTTAAATGAAGTGTGGCCCTGATGTGACCGTACGGAGCCGCACAGTCACCGCATTACTTGTACCGTACGGAGCCGCACAGTCACCGCATTACTTGTACCGTACGGAGCCGCACAGTCACCGCATTACTTGTACCGTACGGAGCCGCACAGTCACCGCATTACTTGTACCGTACGGAGCCGCACAGTCACCGCATTACTTGTACCGTACGCTGAAGGCTGTAAAGCAAAACATGCCAGGTTTGTTAATCAGAACTTTAGAAAGCATGGCATAAAAAGTGATTAGAATCTTATGTTCTCAAAAATGGGATCAGTGAGGACTGGAGCTGATCCCGCAAAACAAGGCTCATAGATGTACTACAAACTGTATAAACTTGGTGACCCAGAGAATAAGGTGATCATATTACTTACTCTTCATGTTGAGTGCCGTAACATGGGATTCTTAAAACAATGATGGAATCGCTTTTTTCCTAATCGCTCCACCAAAAAAAAACAATAATAAAAAGTTATACATTATATGGCATTAAAATACAACCTGTCCCGCAAAATACAAGCCCCCATAGAGCTCTGTGAATAGTTATGGCTCTAGAAGTGCAGCAATATAAAAAACGGAAAAAGCGGTTGGTCATCAGGGCCTAGAATGTAGCAGGCAGTAAGGGGTTAACATGCTCTGCACCTTTGTTGTGTGCTGAACATTGCACAAGCCAAGAATTAGCAATGGTTGGGACTTACAGGAAGCGGTCACATCCCCATAAGGGCCATAAACTAAGTTATGCTGCTAGGGGATATGACGTGGGGAGCCGGGGGGGATGTGTTTCTTATACTCACCCGCTCCCGCTGTTCCCCTTAGAAGAACGTACAGCTCTGGAAAATGTGTTTCTTTTCGGAGACGTGCGTGAGCGCTCGCCGATACAAGTCAATGGGAGAAGAGCGCGCACAGGACTCTCAAGAGAGACAGTTTTTCTTTTTACGAAGGGGGAAGTCTTAAGACCCACAATGCTCACTAAAAATATTCCCGAAGATTCTGTGTGGAATCTTAAAGCCGTATTCCCATCTCATAAGTGCTGACCTACTGCTAGGACATGCCATCGCTTTATGATCAATGGGGGACTGAGCGCCACCAATTGTGGGAATCAATTCAGCATTGCAGCGCCTTCATGTTTGTTATCCTGCATTCACTGTAATGAAGCGGTGCTGCAGTTTCCCAGGGTGCCGCTATACAGGGAAATCTGGTGAGGGGTCCGCGGCGCTGAATCAGTTATACATCCCATTCATTCTCAGGATCGGTGAGGGTAGTGCTCCATATAAGATGGGATTGCACCTTTAAAGCCCTTTGCAGTATCTCCTGTGCATGTGCATGGGGCTTTTCTGAAATGGGCATGGGAGCTGAGCCCCCTCCATACATAGCGGCATCAGCTGACGCGGGCACAAACGGAGATACCGTAACTGAGGTGGCAGCTGTTAACCATTTAAATACTGCTGTATTTTATCAGTGTCTTCCTGTAGTTGAGGTCTCCAGAACTGAACACGGTATCCCAGAGTTCTACACAGCAGGATCACAATCTCCCGCTTTCTACTGGTTACACCTTTGCTGCCTGACCGCACTGTGTACACATATTGAGGCAGGCAGAAATCAGAACCCGCAAATACTCTTCTTCCTCAGAAATGTATTCATTCTTAGTCCCGAAGAATTTCACTG
The DNA here is from genome assembly GCF_035609145.1 of Eleutherodactylus coqui. Classification (NCBI taxonomy): domain Eukaryota; kingdom Metazoa; phylum Chordata; class Amphibia; order Anura; family Eleutherodactylidae; genus Eleutherodactylus; species Eleutherodactylus coqui. Next base: position 3,474,892 of record NC_089848.1, on the reverse strand, counting down.
CACTTGGAAATTATTATAAGTTTTCCAGTACATTATACGGTACATTATACGGTACATTATACGGTACATTATATAGCACCCTTGAAAAATACAAGTCGTCCGCAAACAACAGCCTGCAGACGTCTACTTCAACTGAAAAATATAAGTTATGGTGAGAAAGAAAAAACAAAAGCAGCCATGTCCTCAAGGGGTTAATGTGCTTCTATTAGTGCGCAGCATACGCATCACGGATTAGTAATACAATCAGCGTTTGGGGACGAGGGCGTCCCGCTTGTGTATTAGTAACCCTAAGGCCTGGTCACTTCTTGTCGTCTTCATCACTCTGTACTTTTATTCTGGATTTACTGTTTCTAATCTCCAGATCCTTCATTGTTCTTGTGTTTTCTAGAAGCACTATTGTCCTTGTCCTCCTGGTGCTCTGCATATGCTTCCTGGTGGCTTGTATAATGTACCTACACGTCACACGAGTGCAGGTAAGTCTATTGTCGCTGCCGTCAGAGGGCCCGCTCCTGTAAGATGAGCTGTAGGGCTTCTTTTAGCCATTTTGGGGAACATATAACATTTTCAGCACTTTGGATTCCAGTTTTTTGGGAGGGAACTCAGAATGAGCATTTCTGGGTGTGTTTATCATGTGGGATAAATAAAGTCTTTTAATAGTCTGACGCTTACGGATGCAACAATTACCATCAGCCTTTCTCCATGGTGTGGACTTATTCATGTGATGGGAAGAAAACGTGGCTTTTTTAACTTTTTAGATTATATTTTTAAATATTTATACATTTTATTAATAACAAGTAAACACTTGATTGCTTGTACAGAATGACCCTGTTACACAGCGCACTGCAATACTTCTGTACATGGCTAGCCCCAAGCCCATTGTTACGTAGTCACTATTGACAACAGCATCCAAGGGGATAAAAACATTGTCACCTACTTTTAGCCCTATGAGCCAAGCTTATGGGCTGAGAGTAGGCTACCCATGGAGTCCGGGGATGTCTGTGTTATACTTACCTGCACCATCTTTCCCTCAGCGATGAAGGCCACAGCTGCAGTACATTGACTGGCGCTGCTAAGTAATCTGCCCATTAAAAAATTACCAAGGATGGACTACTTAGTAGCACCACTCAATGCATTCAGTGGCGGCTTTTAGTGCTGACACCGGGGAAATGACAGGGAGGTAAGTATAACACTCACATCCCTGGACTCAATAGGCCACCTACTTCTAGTCCATAAGGTTAGCTTGGGCTAAAGGTAGGTGACAGATTCCCTTTTAAGAGCCAGGGTCAGAGTTGTCACTGGTCCCGGCTGTTGCCAGTGGGCTTCAGCGGTATGGCAAGCTGTTAACTCTTCGGTAGTCTATAAAATGTATAGAATATCGGTGAACTGATCAGAATCTACGTCTAGATAACACACAGCTGAATGATTTGGTTTCCTTATGAATACTACTGGCTATTGTAATTAACAGCTTTTTGCATTGAACAATTGAGCATCTTCACATGGCTACATCCTAACTAGAGATGAGCGAGCACGGATAGGGCGGTTACTCGAGTGAGCCTCGCTCTCCTCGAGTAGCTGCATTCTTGTCCGAGTAGGCTCGGTGGGGCGGTGGGGGGGAGAGAGATCTCTCTCACTCTCCCCCCCCCCTTCCTTCCCCGCTACCCCCGCCGCCCCCCCACGTTTGCTCGGATAAGAATGCAGTTACTCGAGAAGAGCGATGCTCACTCGAGTAACTGCCTTTCCCAGCGTGCTCGCTCATCTCTAGTCCCAACACAATGTAATGTAAGTGGCTTTATGTGCATCAGGGTGCTATGATACGGCAGCGTTTCTCCCTTGCCAAGCACAGGTGGAGAAACACTGACCGGCTAGTGGCTGAGTTGAGGGGTCCCGGTGCTCCGGTTAGCAGAGCTTGTGGAATATAACCTTGTAGTTCGAGAAACACCGTTTATATATCGTGAACATGTTAAACATTTGTATACAGAGAACATTGACCAACTGAAATCTTTTTCTCTTGCAGTGCTTTCCAGGGTGCCTCACAATACAAATACGAACCATTTTATGTATTTTCATAGTAATATTAATATACTCTGTGGCGCAGGGGTGTGTGGTGAGTAATTACAATATGAAGTACTAAAACGTTAACTGTGCTTAACAATAAAGAATTGCAGACAGAAATAAGGCTTGTGCAGCCCTTTAGATTGAGAATCATGTGGAAACAATGTGCCATGTGTAATGCAGTTTTCTGCTAAATGACCACTAAATTGTTATATACAGGCTGATTCAAAAGTCAGGGCCACCTGGATTGTCTTCTGAACAAAAAGAAATACAAGTAGGAAACTTTTAGATGGGTGGGGGAAACTTTCTGGCACTATGTTGGATACCTGTTGGAGATCTTGGTGTCAGCCATCCTGAATTCAGCCCAGGCAACTTACATGGAAAGGGGAATACATGATTTAATTGTAGAATTTAATTGGGAATTGATAGGTACAGTCATTTTATTATTACCTGCAGCCATTCTCAAATTATGGGTAATGTCTAAGGATGAGCGAGTATACTCACTAAGGCACTACTCGCTCGAGTAATGTGCCTTAGACGAGTATCTCCCTGCTCGTCCATAAAGATTCGGGGACCGCCGTGGCTGACAGGTGAGTCGCGGCGGGGAGCAGGGGAGAGAGGGAGAGAGAGATCTCGCCTCCGTTCCTCCCCGCTCTCCCCCGCAGCTCCCCGCCCCGCAGCGGCACCCGAATCTTTAAGGACGAGCAGGGAGATACTCGTCTAAGGCACATTACTCGAGCGAGTACTGCATTAGCGAGTATACTCGCTCATCCTTAGTAATGTCATGTTAAGCATTAATAAAGTTATGTTGAGTTATGTGGTTTAGAATAACTAACTGCATGTCTTTCCAGGTACCAGAAGATGTTATTCACAATCCTGGACAGAACAATTAAGAACATCGAAGAAGACGGCCAGTGAGTGCTTGAACTGTCAGGAAACTGATTCAGAAGTTCAGGGAAACTGGTAGCGTCCAGGACAAACCGAGAGCTGGTCATCCAAGTAGTGTTTCCGATCCTCAGGTGTCAACATTGGGGCTGGACGTTTTTATGAGCAGTCCGTAGAAAAAAATCAGGAGACTGGCATCGGAGCATAGTGTGAGTCACTCAACTGCCATAAGGATTCTCCAAACACGCAAGTTGCTCCTATACAAACTGCAGCTACAACAGGAGTTGTATGTACATGACAAGATGAAGGATCCTTACGACAGTTGGTTGATTCGCACCAGTTTTCTCAATAAAATCTCAGTTTTCCCTGGATGCTATCAAACTACTAATGACCCCTTGTCCGTTAGTATGTATGTGTGTGAGTGCTTCTCATGCTCCGCCCCCTGGTGACATCATCACAGGTCCTACAACATATATAAAACACAAAGCCTGACCAACAGAAGAACAACAAAGGGCTCTTGGAAGGGCAAAAATAACACAATGAGAATACAACTAAGTCATTATTATCTCAGACACAACTCAGCGGTCCTGACAGGAGACACTAACCTACCACTAGCACAGAGATTCGGCAGGCTGAAGGACCTGCGGTGACATCACTGCTGTGGGAGGAGCCATTCTGCAATTTGGTAGAAAGTACTGTATACTGGATAAGCCGACAGCAGCTACCAGGACCTGTGATTATGTCACTGTCATGTGATCACCTGTGTGGGTGGAGTCAGGGATCTGCTGAGCTGATGATGTCTGGAAATCAGCATGGATGTACCACAGCTGTGTGTGTGATGTGTGTGAATCAGGATGGATGTAGTAGAGCTGTGTGTGTAATGTGTGGGGATCATAATGGATGTACCATGTAGAACAGCTGTGTGTATGTGATGCATAGGAATCAGCATGGATGTAGTAGAGCTGTGTGTGTGATGTGTGTAAATCAGCATAGATGTACTATAGCTGTGTGTATGTGATGTGTGGAGGATCAGGATGGATGTAACAGTATGTGTGATGTGTGGGACTCAGCATGGATGTAGTAGAACTGTGTGTAATGTGTGGGAATCAGCATGGATGTAGTAAAGCTGTGTGTGTAATGTTGGGGTCAGGATGGATGTAATAGAGCTGTGTGTGTAATGTGTGGGAATCAGCATGGATGTAGTAAAGCTGTGTGTGTAATATGTGGGGTCAGAATGGATGTAGCAGGGTTGTGTGTGATGTCAGGATCATGATGGATGTAGTAGAGCTGTGTGTGTGATGTGTGGGGTCAGGAAGGATATAGCAGGGTTGTGTATGTAATGTGCTGTGTGTGTAATGTGTGGGGTCAGGATGGATTCAGTAGAGCTCTGTGTGTAATGTGTGGGGGGTCAGGATAGAGGTACCACAGCTGTGTGTGTGAATCCGAATTAACGAAGTACAGCTATGTGTGTCATGTGTGGAAATCACCATGGATGTAGCAGAGCTGTTTGTGTCATCTGTTGGAATCATCATGGATGTAGTTGACCTGTGTGTCTAATGTCTGGCCATCAGCATGAATGTAGTAGAGCTGTGTGTGTCATGTGTGGGAATCACCATGGATGTAGCGGAGCCGTTTGTGTCATGTGTGGGAACCAGAATGGATGTAGTAGAGCTGTGTGTGCTGTGTGGAAATCAGGATTAATTTAGTAGAGCTGTGTGTGTGATGTCTTGGGATCAGGATGGATGTGGCATGTAGCACAGCTGTGTGGTGCATTACACCACCAGAAACACTGATACTATAATTTCCTAATAATTACTATTCACTTTTAAATCAGTTTCCTGACAGTTTGTCTCACGGGCTGTCTTCCTGGGTGTTTGATTGACAGCCTCGGCCAACTCGCATGGACTTCTGATATTGACCATCAGGATTATCTCAATTCTGCCCTGGATTATTAACGACATCTTCTGGTAGTTGAAAAGTTGTGCAAATTTTTTGTGTTTTTCATACCACATAATTTTAATACTCAGCATGACATCACCATCAAAAATGGTTGCAGGTATTGAAAAATGACTGAACCCGTAAATTTCTGATGAAGTTCTAATCATAACTCATGTGTTCCATGACCCCCTTTTCATTGAAATTTCTTTCGGCTGAATCCAGGATGGCTGCCTCCAATATAGCCGACAGGTACCATCATATTGCCTACTAGCTTTGTCCTACCCATCTAAGTGTTCTACAAAATGTCATACTTGTATCTCTCCTCTTTCAGAAGGTATTCGGGTGGCCCTGACTTTTGAATCACCCTTTAGATCAATATTACAAACTGAGTGCTATGATTGTGTGTAGAAATAAACCCATGTGTCATACAAATGTTGTCATTGCCTAATTAACGACCTCCTGCACTGATGGTGACTGTTTTTGTTGTTTGTTCTCTTTCAGGTTGGATGCATGCCTTGGTCATGGAGCGCAAATTCAAGCAGCTCCATTATAATTATTTCTCCAAATGGAGAAAATAAAACCATGGAGGAGCGGCCATGTGACACAGCTCACTATGCGTTCTTGTCGTGTGTAGTGGGCACGCTAACATTGGCCATTTTTTTACGCATTTCTTCATTGCCAAAAATGATTTTACTTCTTTTTGTTACTGTTTTATACATAGTAATTTTGGAACTCAGTGGATACAGAAAAGCATCAGGGTAAGAAGCCTGAAGAGTAACTGCACATGGGGTCTGGAGGCTGTGGGCTTCCTGCATGCATTATGCAGGGAACAATCCGGTGTGATAAGAGGCGTAACTTAAAGCTTCCGGGCCCCAATGCAAAACCTGTAACTGGGCCCCCAACTATAATGCTTTATTCATAGTACTGGGCTCCCTATATGGAGAAGAGAGGCATTATGGGCCCCCTAAGGCTCCTGGGCCTGGGTGCAACCGCATCACCAGCATCCCCTATAGTTACCCCAGTGAGTGTGATAAGATTCTAGCAGAGAAGATAAGATGGTAATAAATAGCATCTGCACTTTGCTGATATTTTTATGTAAATTGACAAGTGGTGCGGATTTTGAAATCTGAAGGATTTCGACTCTTTCTGTGGATCTTAGTGAAATTCAGTGAAGAGGACGAAATCTGCATGTAACACATTAGGATTTTGCTGCAGATTCACTCTGGCAGATCTGCAGTCTGTCCACCCCGTGTGCAGCACCCTCAGACCCCATGATATTTCTATACTCGAATTTTCTTCTGCTGTTTTATTGACCAATTAAAAAAGTATGTGCGTATTTAACATTTAAAATGTCACTTAAAGGGACGGCCTATAAGGACAGCCGATGTGGTCGTGCTTTGATTGGACATAAACTGAGGCCACACATTTATGGGCAAAGTACAGAGCTTTTCTTTGTAGATCTTGACTTACCCTTAATTAAATACATGCTAAATAATGACAATTTTGGTGGTTGTGAGTGACGAGCAATAGCTGCATGGTGCCAAGCATACTCATCATGTCAGTACGCATGCTCCCAAACCCATGTGGCCGTCAACACATCACTATAATGATACTAAAATACCATTGTATGAAATCCCATTGCAGTTCCCTCCCGCTGCACATAAAATTCATGGGAGAGATAAACTAAGAACCTTTTGATAACTTTGTCTTACAAGTTCAATTCTTTATCCAAGTTGAAGAGAGCTCAAGAGATTCCCAGCAAAATTCCTTAAAAAGCTCCTGACTGGCGAGCTACCCAACCTGTAAAGGATCCTTAATAATGAAATTATTCAAAAATTACCTATTTTTAATCAACGTGTTAACACCTCATCTAACATTAAGATGAGTGGTGATAACATTCTGGTCTACCGTGTGGTACGTGTATTTATGAATATCTGGAAGTATGAAAGGAAGGAATAGACAGCAGGCAATGGAGAGCGTATGTTTACCTATAGAAAATATGTTCTCAGAAAATTACATATTTAAATTAGGTCTCTGGCAGGATGTATCACACGTCCCGGAACATCTAAGGGGTTATACAGCTGGGATTGGAGTTATGTCCAATCCCGACCACTGTGGCCAGAGTCGGCTGCATAACACAGGCGGCACCCACCACATATGGTGTAGACGTGGCCTCCAAACCCACTCCATAAACACCAATATACCATCACAGACTGTAATCCTAGTTTTATTTCTATTTTTATAAAACTTAACTTTTAATTAAATATTATATCCTAAAATCCTAAACGGAAGGGAAGGCTTTCATAAAAGAACTTTTTATTACATATACAGGTGATGCATTTTATTAATCTCTGTATATCTCGTAAGGCACCTACAAGACAATCTGCTATGGACTGTATGCAGATTCTTTATTGGATCTCTAGATGATTTCACACCAGCTTGTGTAAAAAAGGCGCACTCGATGAAGTTTATACGTCTGTTTTTATGCTGGTTGTGTGGATATACAGGGATATGTTATATTACTCCCTGTATATCTCATGAGGCGTCTTTAGAGATCATCTGCTAGGAAGTATTTGCAGATTCTTTGTTGGATCTCTGGGTAATTTCTCACCAGCTTTTGTGGAGAAGACACTAAATGATGTTTGTGCGTCTTTTTCACGCTGGTTTATGGATATACAGAGATGTAATATCAAGAGGTATGGCCCTTTGAGAAAATATTAAAATTTTGAACAAAAGAAAGACATATAATCTCCTTTTTTGGTTCTGTTCTATATAAATCCCGTGCTCTGCTCAACGCGTTTCTTCGCCAATATAATCCCCACATCTGTATACGGCGGAGGACATGAAGGGGTTAATATGGCTCAGCCTTTATATACGTACCTTGATTGTCCATTTTTATGGCAGCATTTACAGAAGCAATGATGCCATGAATAACAGCATATACGCTATTGAAGGATTCCCAGGACATTGGCCTTCCTGAGCGATCATTTGGAGCAGTCCCAATAATATACATTAAGGAGTTGCTGCTTTGGTCTCAGCTATGGTACAAAAGACACAAGGAAGGGAGATTTATGATAATTATGCAATTAACATTGGGTAAATGCCCAAAGCTCCACCCTATACCATAAGTATGTGAACACCCAAACAAATCACTGAATTTAGGTGTTTTAGCCACACCCACTGCAAATGGTTGTAGAAATTCAAGCAAGCAGCTTCTATAGGCAAACTTTGGTAGTAGAATGTGTCCTACTGAAGATCGCAGTGATTTTAAGGATTCCACCTTTGCAACATGTAAGTTTGTGAAATTTCTGATCTTCTATCTCTGCCCCAGTCAACTGTAAATGCTATCATTGCGAAGTAGAAGCATCTAGAAGAAACCACAGCTAAACTACAAATCACTGGCACAGCTGCAATGTGGGGTGTATACAAAGTGCCTCCGTCATACCACAACCAGAGACACCCTGCTCCTGCTAGTTACAGTCATGGTAGAATCTTCCATGAGCAGCTGCCACTGAGATCATCTGATACTGGACTCACATTTCACTGTCTAGTAGTCTGATGGACCAATATGGGTTTGGCGGATGACCGGAGAGTGCTGTATTTTGTAATGTACGGTGTCTGTTGTACCATTTGGTGGAGGAGAGATTGTGGTACGGGGCTGCTTTTCAGCGTTTGGACTAGACAACCTATTTGCAGTGAATAGTGATATTAGTGCTGCAACATAATGTACAAAAACATTTTAAACAATTGTATGCTTGTACCTTTATGGCAACGGTTTGGGGAAGACCCTTTCCTGTTCCTGCATGACTGTACTGTGCAAAAGGCAAAAATGAAGACCTGATTGGACAATTTAAATTGTTGTGGATCTTGAGTGGCCTACAGGGAGCTCTGAGCTCAAGTCAAACGCCTCCTGAGATGAATGAGAGCCCAATTGTAAGCCAGAACTTCTCTTCGAATAACCATGCCCGACCTCACTAATGCTCTTTTGGCCACATGGGAGCAAATTCCCACTAAGACACTGTAAACTCATGCAGAAAGCCTTCCCGAAAGAGTGGGAGCTATTATAACTGCAGAAGGGGGCTGGCTGCATATCCTCAAGCTCATGTGGAGATCGGTTGTCCAGATACTTTTGGCCATATGATGTACACAACTGGTTGCTATTACGCTGGTTTTTCAGATGTGGCAGATTTGTTCTAGACTTTTAGTGTGAAACTTCAACAAATGACAAAGTTTATGTAATAAATGTTTATCACGCTCACACAGTGGGAAGAACCGGCTAAGATTTTTAGGGTATGCTGTAGATTTTCTAATGCGTGGCATGCCACATGTTGTGTCAGATTTGTGCTGCCCGTTTCATGGCTTGCAGTGCAGAGGGTGAAATACACAGTAAATCGACGACAAAGTTTGCATGTAACCGCCTTCGTGTTAGTTTTATTAATTATGTTTTTCATATTATTTTGTCTTCTTTATTTTAAAGGCGAGGATCATTTTATATGCGAGGTTATGAACCTATTCTAGCCATTTTGCTGTTTTCCTGTGCTTTAGCACTTCATTCTAGACAGGTGGACTTAAAATTACGCTTGGACTACCTCTGGGCTGTGCAGGTAAGAATTACGTTTATATTTTATAAAAGTTCTGTCATCGCTATTTTATAAAAGTTATGTCCCCTTATTTGAAAAACAAGAGCAGGATGGTGTTCATTCACTGACTCTAACATACTGTACATTTATGGCACGGACTTCAGATAGTACCTTACCACACTCTATATAAATATATAAAGTACCTTACCACACTATCTATCTATCTATCTATCTATCTACCTAACTATCTCCTATCTATCTATCTATCTATCTATCTATCTATCTATCTCCTATCTATCTATCTATCTATCTATCTATCTATCTATCTCCTATCTATCTATCTCCTATCTATCTGTCTATCTCATATCTATCTATCTCCCATCTATCTATCTATCTATCCTATATATCTATCCTATATATCTATCTCCTATCTATCCTATCTATCTATCTCCTATCTATCCTATCTATCTATCTATCTCCTATCTATCTGTCTATCTCATATCTATCTATCTCCCATCTATCCTATCTATCTATCTCCTATCTATCTGTCTATCTCATATCTATCTCCTATCTATCTCCTATCTATCTATTATCTATCTCCTATCTATCTATTATCTATCTATCTATCTATCTCCTATCTATCTATCTCCTATCTATCTCCTATCTATCTATCTCCTATCTATCTGTCTGTCTATCTCCTATCTATCTGTCTATCTATCTATCTCCTATCTATCTCCTATCTATCTCCTATCTCCTATCTATCTATCTATCTATCTATCTCATATCTATCTATCTATCTCATATCTATCTCTCTCTATCTATCTCATATCTATCTATCTATCTCATATCTATCTATCTATCTATCTCATATCTATCTCTCTCTCCTATCTATCTATCTATCTCATATCTATCTATCTCCTATCTATCTATCGATCTATCTATCTCCTATCTATCTATCTGCCTATCTCATATCTCTCTGTCTATCTATCTCCTATCTATCTCCTATCTATGTATCGATCTATCTATCTCTCTCTCTATCTATCTCCTATCTATCTGCCTATCTCATATCTCTCTATCTCCTATCTATCGATCTATCTATCTCCTATCTATCGATCTATCTATCTCCTATCTATCTATCGATCTATCTATCTCCTATCTATCTATCTCATATCTATCCTATCTATCTATCTCATATCTATCCTATCTATCTCATATCTATCTATCTATCTCCTATCTATCTGTCTATCTCCTATCTATCTATCTGTCTATCTCATATCTATCTATCCATCCTATCTATCTATCTCCTATCTATCTCCTATCTATCTGTCTATCTCATATCTATCTATCTATCTATCTATCTCATATCTATCTCATATCTATCTGTCTATCTCATATCTATCTCCTATCTATCTCCTATGTATCTTTCTATCTATCTTCTATCTCATATCTCTCTATCTATCTATCTCCTATCTATCTGTCTATCTCATATCTCTCTATCTATCCCCTATCTATCTCTCTATCTATCTCCTATCTATCTATCTGCTATATATCTATCTCATATCTATCTATCTCCTATCTATCTATCTATCTGCTATATATCTATCTATCTCATATCTATCTATCTCCTATCTATCTGTCTATCTCCTATCTATCTCCTATCTTTCTATCTCCTATCTATCTATCTATCTATCTATCTATCTCCTATCTATTTCCTATCTATCTATCTCCTATCTATCTCCTATTTATCTATCTATCTATCAATCTATCTCCTATCTATCTATCTCATATCTATCTATCTCATATCTATCTCCTATCTATCTGTCTATTTCATATCTATCTCCTATCTATCTATCTATCCTATCTATCTATCTCATATATATCTATCTGTCTATCTCATATCTATCTCATATCTATCTATCTATCTCATATCTATCTAACCTATCTATCTATCTCCTATCTATCTGTCTATCTCATATCTAACTATCTATCTCCTATATATCTATCTGTCTATCTCATATCTATCTCCTATCTATCTATATATCCTATCTATCTATCTATCTATCTATCTGTCTATCTCATATCTCTCTATCTATCTCCTATCTATCTATCTCATATCTATCTATCTGTCTATCTCATATCTATCTCCTATCTATCTGTCTATCTCATATCTATCTATCTCCTATCTATGTATCTATCTATCTCCTTTGTATCTGTCTATCTATCTCCTATCTATCTATCTCCTATCTATCTCCTATCTATCTCCTATATATCTACCTCCTATATATCTACCTCCTATCTAACTATCTATCTCCTATCTCTCTATCTACCTCTCTATCTATCTCCTATCTATCTGTCTATCTCATATCTATCTATCTCTTATCTATCTATCTCATATCTATCTATTTGTCTATCTCATATCTATCTATTTGTCTATCTCATATCTATCTCCTATCTATCTGTCTATCTCATATCTATCTATTTCCTATCTATGTATCTATCAATTTCCTATGTATCTCTCTATCTATCTCCTATTTATCTATCTATCTATCAATCTATCTCATATCTATCTATCTCCTGTCTATCTATCTATCTCATATCTATCTATCTCCTGTCTATCTATCTATCTCATATCTATCTATCTCCTATCTATCTGTCTATCTCATATCTATCTATCTCCTATCTATCTGTCTATCTCCTATCTATCTCCTATGTATCTATCCTATCTATCTGTCTATCTATCTCCTATCTATCTATCTCCTATCTATCTCCTATCTATCTATCTCCTATCTCTCTATCTCCTATCTCTCTATCTCCTATCTATCTCCTATCCTCCTATCTATCTCCTATCTATCTATCTATCTATCTATCTATCTATCTATCTATCTATCTCATATCTTATCTCCTATCTATCTATCTCATATCTATCTATTTATCCCATATCTATCTATCACATATCTATCTCATATCTATCTATCTATCCCATATCTATCTCATATCTATCTATCTATCTATCCCATATCTATCTCATAACTATCTATCGATCTATCTCCTATCTATCTATCTTATATCTATCTATATATCTTCTATCTACCTATCTCCTATCTATCTTATATCTATCTATCCCATGTCTATCTCATATCTATCTATCTCCTATCTTTCTATATCCTATCTACCTATCTCCTATCTACCTATCTCCTATCTACCTATCTCCTATCTATCTATCTCATATCTATCTATCTCATATCTTATCTGTCTCATATCTTATCTGTCTCATATCTTATCTATCTCATATCTTATCTATCCCATATCTATCTAACTCTCATATCTATCTAACTCTCATATCTATCTAACTCTCATATCTATTCAACTCTCATATCTATTCAACTCTCATATCTGTCTATCTATACCATATCTATCTATCTATCCCATATCTATCTATCTATCCCATACCTATCTATCCCATACCTATCTTTCCCATACCTATCTATCCCATACCTATCTTTCCCATACCTATCTATCCCATACCTATCTATCCCATACCTATCTTTCCCATACCTATCTATCCCATACCTATCTTTCCCATACCTATCTATCCCATACCTATCTATCCCATACCTATCTATCCCATACCTATCTATCCCATACCTATCTATCTCATACCTATCTATCTCATACCTATCTATCTCATACCTATCTATCTCATACCTATCTATCTCATACCTATCTATCTCATACCTATCTATCTCATACCTATCTATCTCATACCTATCTATCTCATACCTATCTATCTCATACCAATCTATCTCATACCTATCTATCTCATATCTATTTATCTCATACCTATTTATCTCATACCTATTTATCTCCTATCTATCTCATATCTATCACATATCTATCTCATATCTATCAATCTATCCCATACCTATCTATCTGTCACATATATATCTCATCTCTATCTATCCCATATCTATCTATCCCACATCTATCCCATATCTATCTATCCCACATCTATCCCATATCTATCTATCCCACATCTATCCCATATCTATCTATCACATATCTATCTTATATCTATCTATCCCATGTCTCTCATATCTATCTATCTATCTCTCTATCTCCTATCTTTCTATATCCTATCTATCTATCTCATATCTATCTATCTCATATCTATCTATCTCATATCTATCTATCTCATATCTTATCTGTCTCATATCTATCTAACTTTCATATCTATCTATCTCTCATATCTATCTATCTCTCATATCTATCTATCTCTCATATCTGTCTATCCCATATCTATCTATCTTATATCTATCTATCCCATATCTATCTCATATTTATCTATCCCATATCTATCTCATATTTATCTATCTCTCATATCTGTCTATCTATCCCATATCTATCTATCCCATATCTATCTATCCCATATCTATCTATCCCATACCTATCTATCTCATATCTATCTCATATCTATCTCATATCTATTTATCTCATATCTATTTATCTCATATCTATTTATCTCATATCTATTTATCTCATATCTTTTTATCTCATATCTATTTATCTCATATCTATTTATCTCATATCTATCTATCTTCAATCTATCTATCTCTCTATCTATCTCCTATCTATCTCCTATCTTTCTCCTATCTATCACATATCTATCACATATCTATCACATATCTATCTCATATCTATCACATATCTATCTCATATCTATCTATCTATCTATCTATCTATCTATCTATCCCATATCTATCTATCCCACAGCTATCCCATATCTATCTGTCTTCTATCTATCTCCTATCTATCTATCTCCTATCTATCTCCTATCTATCTATCTCCTATCTATCTCCTATCTGTCTATCTCCTATCTATCTCCTATCTATCTATCTCATATCTAGATATCTATCTCATATCTATCTATCTATCTATCTCTATCTATGTATCTCATATCTATCTATGTATCTCATATCTATCTATCTCATATCTATCCATCTATCTCATATCTCTCCATCTATTTCATATCTATCTATCTATCTTATATCTATCTATCTTATATCTATCTTATGTCTATCTGCTATCTATCTATCTCATATCTTATCTGTCTCATGTCTTATCTATCTCATATCTTATCTATCTCATATCTATCTATCCCATATCTATCTAACTCTCATACTCTCATATCTCTATATCTTTCATATCTATCTATCTCTCATATCTATCCCATATCTATCTCATAATTATCTATCTCTCATATCTGTCTATCTATCCCATATCTATCTAACTCTCATATCTATATATCTCTCATATCTTTCTATCTCTCATATCTATCTATCCCATATCTATCTCATATTTATCTATCTCTCATATCTGTCTATCTATCCCATATCTATCCCATAGCTATCTATCTATCCCATATCTATCTATCCCATACCTATCTATCTCATACCTATCTATCTCATACCTATCTATCTTATACATATTTATCTCATATCTATTTATCTCATACCTATTTATTCTATCTCTTTATCTATCTCCTATCTTTCTCCTATCTTTCTCCTATCTTTCTCCTATCTATCTCATATCTATCTCATATCTATCTCATATCTATCACATATCTATCTCATATCTATCAATCTATCCCATATCTATCTATCTATCTATCTATCTATCTATCTATCTATCTATCCCATATCTATCTATCCCACATCTATCCCATATCTATCTATCTTCTATCTATCTCCTATTTATCTCCTATCTATCTATCTCTCTATCTATCACATATCTATCACATATCTATCTCCTATCTATCAATCTATCCCATATCTATCTATCCCATATCTATCTATCTATCTATCTATCTATCAATCTATCCCATATCTATCTATCTATCTATCTATCTATCCCATATCTATCTATCTATCTATCTATCCCATATCTATCTATCTATCTATCTATCTATCTATCTATCTATCTATCTATCTATCCCATATCTATCTATCCCATATCTATCTGTCTTCTATCTAACTCCTATCTATCTCCTATCTATCTATCTCATATCTAGATATCTATCTCATATCTATCTATGTATCTCATATCTATCCATCTATCTCATATCTATCCATCTATCTCATATCTATCCATCTATCTCATATCTATCCATCTATTTCATATCTATCTATCTTCTATCTATCTCATATCTTATCTATCTCATATCTTATCTATCTCATATCTTATCTATCTCCTATCTATCTATCTCCTATCTATCTATCTCCTATCTATCTCATATCTATCTATGTATCTCATATCTATCTATGTATCTCATATCTATGTATCTCATATCAATCTATCTCATATATATCTATGTATGTCATATCTATCTATCTATCTATCTATCTCTATCTATGTATCTCATATCTATCTATGTATCTCATATCTATCTATGTATCTCATATCTATCCATCTATCTCATATCTATCCATCTATTTCATATCTATCTATCTTCTATCTATCTCATATCTTATCTATCTCATATCTTATCTATCTCCTATCTATCTATCTCCTATCTATCTATCTCCTATCTATCTATCTCCTATCTATCTATGTATCTCATATCTATCTATGTATCTCATATCTATGTATCTCATATCTATCTATCTCATATCTATCTATGTATCTCATATCTATGTATCTCATATCTATCCATCTATCTCATATCTATCTATCTATCTCATATCTATCCATCTATCTCATATCTATCCATCTATCTCATATCTATCCATCTATCTCATATCTATCTATCTATCCCATATCTATCTATCCCATATCTATCTATCCCATATCTATCTATCTATCCCATATCATCTATCCCATATCTATCTATCCCATATCTATCTATCTATCTATCCCATATCTATCTATCTATCTATCCCATATCATCTATCCCATATCATCTATCCCATATCATCTATCCCATATCTATCTATCCCATATCATCTATCCCATATCATCTATCCCATATCTATCTATCCCATATCTATCTATCCCATATCTATCTATCCCACAGCTATCCCATATCTATCTGTCTTCTATCTATCTCCTATCTATCTATCTCCTATCTATCTCCTATCTATCTATCTCCTATCTATCTCCTATCTGTCTATCTCCTATCTATCTCCTATCTATCTATCTCATATCTAGATATCTATCTCATATCTATCTATCTATCTCTATCTATGTATCTCATATCTATCTATGTATCTCATATCTATCTATCTCATATCTATCCATCTATCTCATATCTCTCCATCTATTTCATATCTATCTATCTATCTTATATCTATCTATCTTATATCTATCTTATGTCTATCTCCTATCTATCTATCTCATATCTTATCTGTCTCATGTCTTATCTATCTCATATCTTATCTATCTCATATCTATCTATCCCATATCTATCTAACTCTCATACTCTCATATCTCTATATCTTTCATATCTATCTATCTCTCATATCTATCCCATATCTATCTCATAATTATCTATCTCTCATATCTGTCTATCTATCCCATATCTATCTAACTCTCATATCTATATATCTCTCATATCTTTCTATCTCTCATATCTATCTATCCCATATCTATCTCATATTTATCTATCTCTCATATCTGTCTATCTATCCCATATCTATCCCATAGCTATCTATCTATCCCATATCTATCTATCCCATACCTATCTATCTCATACCTATCTATCTCATACCTATCTATCTTATACATATTTATCTCATATCTATTTATCTCATACCTATTTATTCTATCTCTTTATCTATCTCCTATCTTTCTCCTATCTTTCTCCTATCTTTCTCCTATCTATCTCATATCTATCTCATATCTATCACATATCTATCTCATATCTATCAATCTATCCCATATCTATCTATCTATCTATCTATCTATCTATCTATCTATCTATCCCATATCTATCTATCCCACATCTATCCCATATCTATCTATCTTCTATCTATCTCCTATTTATCTCCTATCTATCTATCTCTCTATCTATCACATATCTATCACATATCTATCTCCTATCTATCAATCTATCCCATATCTATCTATCCCATATCTATCTATCTATCTATCTATCAATCTATCCCATATCTATCTATCTATCTATCTATCTATCTATCTATCCCATAGCTATCTATCTATCTATCTATCCCATATCTATCTATCTATCTATCTATCTATCTATCTATCTATCTATCTATCCCATATCTATCTATCCCATATCTATCTGTCTTCTATCTAACTCCTATCTATCTCCTATCTATCTATCTCATATCTAGATATCTATCTCATATCTATCTATGTATCTCATATCTATCCATCTATCTCATATCTATCCATCTATCTCATATCTATCCATCTATCTCATATCTATCCATCTATTTCATATCTATCTATCTTCTATCTATCTCATATCTTATCTATCTCATATCTTATCTATCTCATATCTTATCTATCTCCTATCTATCTATCTCCTATCTATCTATCTCCTATCTATCTCATATCTATCTATGTATCTCATATCTATCTATGTATCTCATATCTATGTATCTCATATCAATCTATCTCATATATATCTATGTATGTCATATCTATCTATCTATCTATCTATCTCTATCTATGTATCTCATATCTATCTATGTATCTCATATCTATCTATGTATCTCATATCTATCCATCTATCTCATATCTATCCATCTATTTCATATCTATCTATCTTCTATCTATCTCATATCTTATCTATCTCATATCTTATCTATCTCCTATCTATCTATCTCCTATCTATCTATCTCCTATCTATCTATCTCCTATCTATCTATGTATCTCATATCTATCTATGTATCTCATATCTATGTATCTCATATCTATCTATCTCATATCTATCTATGTATCTCATATCTATGTATCTCATATCTATCCATCTATCTCATATCTATCTATCTATCTCATATCTATCCATCTATCTCATATCTATCCATCTATCTCATATCTATCCATCTATCTCATATCTATCTATCTATCCCATATCTATCTATCCCATATCTATCTATCCCATATCTATCTATCTATCCCATATCATCTATCCCATATCTATCTATCCCATATCTATCTATCTATCTATCCCATATCTATCTATCTATCTATCCCATATCATCTATCCCATATCATCTATCCCATATCATCTATCCCATATCTATCTATCCCATATCATCTATCCCATATCATCTATCCCATATCTATCTATCCCATATCTATCTATCCCATATCTATCTATCCCACAGCTATCCCATATCTATCTGTCTTCTATCTATCTCCTATCTATCTATCTCCTATCTATCTCCTATCTATCTATCTCCTATCTATCTCCTATCTGTCTATCTCCTATCTATCTCCTATCTATCTATCTCATATCTAGATATCTATCTCATATCTATCTATCTATCTCTATCTATGTATCTCATATCTATCTATGTATCTCATATCTATCTATCTCATATCTATCCATCTATCTCATATCTCTCCATCTATTTCATATCTATCTATCTATCTTATATCTATCTATCTTATATCTATCTTATGTCTATCTCCTATCTATCTATCTCATATCTTATCTGTCTCATGTCTTATCTATCTCATATCTTATCTATCTCATATCTATCTATCCCATATCTATCTAACTCTCATACTCTCATATCTCTATATCTTTCATATCTATCTATCTCTCATATCTATCCCATATCTATCTCATAATTATCTATCTCTCATATCTGTCTATCTATCCCATATCTATCTAACTCTCATATCTATATATCTCTCATATCTTTCTATCTCTCATATCTATCTATCCCATATCTATCTCATATTTATCTATCTCTCATATCTGTCTATCTATCCCATAGCTATCTATCTATCCCATATCTATCTATCCCATACCTATCTATCTCATACCTATCTATCTCATACCTATCTATCTTATACATATTTATCTCATATCTATTTATCTCATACCTATTTATTCTATCTCTTTATCTATCTCCTATCTTTCTCCTATCTTTCTCCTATCTATCTCCTATCTATCTCATATCTATCTCATATCTATCACATATCTATCTCATATCTATCAATCTATCCCATATCTATCTATCTATCTACCTATCTATCTATCTATCTATCTATCTATCTATCTATCTATCTATCTATCCCATATCTATCTATCCCACATCTATCCCATATCTATCTATCTTCTATCTATCTCCTATTTATCTCCTATCTATCTATCTCTCTATCTATCACATATCTATCACATATCTATCTCCTATCTATCAATCTATCCCATATCTATCTATCCCATATCTATCTATCTATCTATCTATCTATCTATCTATCTATCTATCTATCTATCTATCTATCTATCAATCTATCCCATATCTATCTATCTATCTATCTATCTATCTATCTATCTATCTATCTATCTATCTATCTATCTATCTATCCCATATCTATCTATCTATCTATCTATCCCATATCTATCTATCTATCTATCTATCCCATATCTATCTATCCCATATCTATCTGTCTTCTATCTAACTCCTATCTATCTCCTATCTATCTATCTCATATCTAGATATCTATCTCATATCTATCTATGTATCTCATATCTATCCATCTATCTCATATCTATCCATCTATCTCATATCTATCCATCTATCTCATATCTATCCATCTATTTCATATCTATCTATCTTCTATCTATCTCATATCTTATCTATCTCATATCTTATCTATCTCATATCTTATCTATCTCCTATCTATCTATCTCCTATCTATCTATCTCCTATCTATCTCATATCTATCTATGTATCTCATATCTATCTATGTATCTCATATCTATGTATCTCATATCAATCTATCTCATATATATCTATGTATGTCATATCTATCTATCTATCTATCTCTATCTATGTATCTCATATCTATCTATGTATCTCATATCTATCTATGTATCTCATATCTATCCATCTATCTCATATCTATCCATCTATTTCATATCTATCTATCTTCTATCTATCTCATATCTTATCTATCTCATATCTTATCTATCTCATATCTTATCTATCTCATATCTTATCTATCTCATATCTTATCTATCTCCTATCTATCTATCTCCTATCTATCTCCTATCTATCTATCTCCTATCTATCTATCTCCTATCTATCTATGTATCTCATATCTATCTATGTATCTCATATCTATCTATCTCATATCTATCTATGTATCTCATATCTATGTATCTCATATCTATCTATCCATCTATCTCATATCTATCTATCTATCTCATATCTATCTATGTATCTCATATCTATCTATGTATCTCATATCTATCCATCTATCTCATATCTATCCATCTATCTCATATCTATCCATCTATCTCATATCTATCCATCTATCTCATATCTATCTATCTATCCCATATCTATCTATCCCATATCTATCTATCCCATATCTATCTATCTATCCCATATCATCTATCCCATATCTATCTATCCCATATCTATCTATCTATCTATCCCATATCTATCTATCTATCTATCTATCCCATATCATCTATCCCATATCATCTATCCCATATCATCTATCCCATATCTATCTATCCCATATCATCTATCCCATATCTATCTATCCCATATCTATCTATCCCATATCTATCTATCCCATATCTATCTATCCCATATCTATCTATCCCATATCTATCTATCCCATATCTATCTATCCCATATCTATCTATCTATCCCATATCATCTATCCCATATCTATCTATCTATCTATCTATCTATCCCATATCTATCTATCCCATATCATCTATCCCATATCTATCTATCTATCCCATATCATCTATCCCATATCTATCTATCCCATATCTATCTATCTATCTATCTATCTATCTATCTATCTATCCCATATCTATCTATCTATCTATCTATCTATCTATCTATCTATCCCATATCTATCTATCCCATATCTATCTATCGATCCCATATCTATCTATCTAT
This sequence comes from Eleutherodactylus coqui, assembly GCF_035609145.1. Classification (NCBI taxonomy): domain Eukaryota; kingdom Metazoa; phylum Chordata; class Amphibia; order Anura; family Eleutherodactylidae; genus Eleutherodactylus; species Eleutherodactylus coqui. Next base: position 3,453,315 of record NC_089848.1, on the reverse strand, counting down.
CTCATATCTATCTCATATCTATCACATATCTATCTCATATCTATCTCATATCTATCAATCTATCCCATATCTATCTATCTATCTCTCTATCTATCTATCACATATCTATCTCATATCTATCTATCTATCCCATATCTATCTATCCCACATCTATCCCATATCTATCTATCTATCTATCTATCTATCTATCTATCTATCTATCTATCTTCTATCTATCTCCTATTTATCTCCTATCTATCTATCTCTCTATCTATCTCTCTATCTATCACATATCTATCACATATCTATCACATATCTATCACATATCTATCACATATCTATCTCATATCTATCTCATATCTATCTATCTATCTATCTATCTATCTATCTATCTATCTATCTATCTATCTATCCCATATCTATCTATCCCACAGCTATCCCATATCTATCTGTCTTCTATCTATCTCCTATCTATCTATCTCCTATCTATCTATCTCCTATCTATCTATCTATCTATCTATCTATCTATCTATCTATCTATCTATCTCTATCTATGTATCTCATATCTATCTATGTATCTCATATCTATCTATCTCATATCTATCCATCTATCTCATATCTCTCCATCTATTTCATATCTATCTATCTATCTTATATCTATCTATCTTATATCTATCTTATGTCTATCTCCTATCTATCTATCTCATATCTTATCTGTCTCATGTCTTATCTATCTCATATCTTATCTATCTCATATCTATCTATCCCATATCTATCTAACTCTCATACTCTCATATCTCTATATCTTTCATATCTATCTATCTCTCATATCTATCCCATATCTATCTCATAATTATCTATCTCTCATATCTGTCTATCTATCCCATATCTATCCCATAGCTATCTATCTATCCCATATCTATCTATCTCATACCTATCTATCTCATACCTATCTATCTCTTACCTATTTATCTCATATCTATTTATCTCATACCTATTTATCTCAAATCTATCTATTTTCTATCTATCTCTTTATCTATCTCCTATCTTTCTCCTGTCTTTCTCCTATCTTTCTCCTATATTTCTCCTATCTTTCTCCTATCTATCTCATATCTATCTCATATCTATCTCATATCTATCTCATATCTATCACATATCTATCTCATATCTATCTCATATCTATCTCATATCTATCACATATCTATCTCATATCTATCAATCTATCCCATATCTATCTATCTATCTATCTATCTATCTATCTATCCCATATCTCTGTATCCCACATCTATCTTCTATCTATCTCCTATTTATCTCCTATCTATCTATCTCTCTATCTATCACATATCTATCACATATCTATCTCATATCTATCTATCTATCTATCTATCTATCTATCTATCTATCTATCTATCTATCTATCTATCCCATATCTATCTATCTATCTATCCCATATCTATCTATCTATCTATCCCATATCTATCTATCTATCTATCTATCTATCTATCTATCTATCCCATATCTATCTATCCCATATCTATCTGTCTTCTATCTAACTCCTATCTATCTCATATCTAGATATCTATCTCATATCTATCTATGTATCTCATATCTATCCATCTATCTCATATCTATCCATCTATTTCATATCTATCTATCTTCTATCTATCTCATATCTTATCTATCTCATATCTTATCTATCTCATATCTTATCTATCTCATATCTTATCTATCTCCTATCTATCTGTCTCCTATCTATCTCCTATCTATCTATCTCCTATCTATCTATGTATCTCATATCTATATATGTATCTCATATCTATCTATCTCATATCTATCTATCTCATATCTATCTATGTATCTCATATCTATCTATCTATCTCATATCTATCCATCTATCTCATATCTATCTATCTCATATCTATCCATCTATCTATCTCATATCTATCTATGTATCTCATATCTATCTGTGTATCTCATATCTATCTGTGTATCTCATATCTATCTATCTATCTCATATCTATCCATCTATCTCATATCTATCCATCTATCTCATATCTATCCATCTATCTCATATCTATCCATCTATCTCATATCTATCCATCTATCTCATATCTATCTATGTATCTCATATCTATCTATGTATCTCATATCTATCTATGTATCTCATATCTATCTCATATCTATCCATCTATCTCATATCTATCTATCTATCTCATATCTATCTATCTATCTTATATCTATCTATCTATCTTATATCTTTCTTATATCTATCTCATATCATATCTATCTCATATCATATCTATCTCATATCTTATCTATCTCATATCTTATCTATCCCATATCTATCTATCTCATATCTATCTATCCCATATCTATCTATCTCATATCTATCTATCTCATATCTATCTATCTCATATCTATCTATCCCATATCTATCTATCCCATATCTATCCCATATCTATCTATCTATCTATCTATCTATCTATCTATCTATCCCATATCTATCTATCCCATATCTATCTATCCCATATCTATCTATCCCATATCTATCTATCCCATATCTATCTATCCCATATCTATCTATCCCATATCATCTATCCCATATCTATCTATCTATCCCATATCTATATCTATCTATCCCATATCTATCTATCCCATATCTATCTATCCCATATCTATCTATCCCATTTCTATCTATCCCATATCATCTATCCCATATCTATCTATCCCATATCTATCTATCCCATATCTATCTATCCCATATCATCTATCCCATATCTATCTATCCCATATCTATCTATCTATCTATGCCATATCTATCTATCCCATATCTATCTATACCATATCTATCTATCGATCCCATATCTATCTATCGATCCCATATCTATCTATCGATCCCATATCTATCTATCTATCTATCCCATATCTATCAATCTATCCCATATCTATCTATCTATCTATCTATCCCATTTCTATCTATCTATCCCATATCTATCTATCTATCTATCTATCTATCTATCTATCTATCCCATATCTATCTATCTATCTATCCTCTATCTATCTATCTGTCTATCCCATATTTATCCCATATCTTTCTATCTCATATCTTTCTTTCCATCTATCTATCCCATATCTGTCTCTCATATCTATCTATCTTATATCTATCTATCTCTCATATCTGTCTCTCATATCTTTCTATCTATCCCATATATATATATATATATATATATATATATATATATATATCCCATATCTATATATCCCATATCTATCTATCCCATATCTATCTCATATCTATCTATCTCTCATATCTGTCTCTCATATCTGTCTATCTTTCCCATATATATATATATATATATATATATCTATCCCATATCTATCTATCCCATATCTATCTAACTATCCCATATCTATTTATCTCATACCTATTTATCTCATATCTATCTATCTATCTATCTATCTATCTATCTATCTATCTATCTATCTATCTATCTATCTAAGATCTTGCCAAGGATAAGCTCTGGTCATGGCCATTTAGTCTCTTAGATGCTGTGGTCACCAGCTATTGACTTCAGCATCTAAGCAAGTCTGTAGAGTGGGAGACCCATTGATACTGATGGTTTTTTTTAATGTTGGTCACAGGCCTCATGAAGGCTCACAGGTCTGCCTAGAGTACCGTATTTTTGGACTACAAGACACACTTGTTTTTCAAGTAAAAATCCCATATCTATCTCTCCCATATCGATCTATACAAGACACACTTGTTTGCAAGTAAAAATCTTGCTAAAAAGTGCTGGATGAAAGTGGTTGGCAGGTCCAGAACTCCCTGACCTCTTAAACTCCTCTATGGATTTTGCCATTATCACATCCTCAGGCAGAGAGTTCCACAGTCTCACTGCTCTTACAGTAAAGAACCCTTTTCTGTGTTGGTGATGAAACCTGCTTTCCTCTAGACGTAGCGGATGCCCTCTTGTTACCGTCGCAGTCCTGGGTATAAACAGATCATTGGAGAGATCCTTGTATCGTCCCCTCATGGATTTATACATAGTTATTTGGTCACCCCTTAGCCGTCTTTTTCCCGGGGTGAATAATCCCAGTTTTGGTGCCTCTCTGGGTATTCCAGTCCCCTCATTCCATGTATTAGTTTAGTTGCCCTTCTTTGTACCCCCTCCAGCACTGTAACATCCTTCCTGAGTACCGGTGTCCAGAACTGTGCGCAGTATTCCAGGTGAGGCCTGACAAGTGCCTTATATAATGGAAGGATAATGTTTTCGTCCCTCGCCCCTATACCTCTTCTAATGCACCCCAAGGCTTTATTAGCTTTTGCAGCAGCTGACTGGCATTGACTGCTCCAGTTTAGTCTACAGCCCACTAGTGCCCCCAGGTCTTTTTCCATCTCACTTTTTCCTAGCAGTACCCCATTTAGTGTATATTGCTGACATCCGTTTATCCTGTCCCTGGGACCTCACAGGGGCTCGCTAACTCCCTTTAATGGGTTTTTGACAGAAGCATGTTAGAATATATAGAAGCTATTCTGCAATAAGGTGCATATCTGAGAACGCTTGTGGCATATTTGCTTGTGGAAAGCTGCTGAAAAAGACAGCTTTTGCTACACATTAAATACATCTAGAATTTGAGAATTCTTGTCTTATTTAATGAACTTGTCAGTCTGAACTGTATAAAGCAAAACCTTGTAGAACGTGATCTGTTAGGAGTTGATCCAACGATTCCAGTTTGATATGTGCTTGATTTGTGTTACAGGCAGAAGAGGAGAGAGACGACATGGAGAGAGTCAAACTAGATAACAAGAGAATCCTCTTCAATCTCTTGCCAGCGCATGTTGCACAACATTTTCTCATGTCTAATCCAAGAAACATGGTACAGTTTCAATGCTCATACATTAAATCGGTTTATATCACGCAGAACGTATGGCTCTCCAAACATATAACATGTCTGTCAACCCAAAGCCCTGCCTGCTCTTCTCCCTGCACCTGGGTGACTATTACCCCTGTACAGATGTAGTGGCCAAAGTGAAAGGGGATCTAGCGCCATCTTTATGCTGCCCGCTTCTAGTGCCTGCTGATTGTATACTTGTTTCATGTGTTCTGCAGTCTTGGATAGAAGCTTATTAGTAGTGACCACACATAGAGGACTAGTCCTAGATATTATAAGCTGTGGATAGCCATGCCCAACCACGGAGCTAGCCATGTACACTCATGGAGCTAGCCATGCCTACTCACGAAGCCAGACATGCTTACCCATGAAGCTAGCCATGCCCACCCACGGAGCTAGCCATACCCACACATTGGCTACTGTTTAACAACTGTTTCAATATGCACAGTAATAGAGAGATAGCTGTCAGTTAACAGCCGTGGGGTAGGTGTGGCTATGCCCGCAGGTGGGCAGGGCTAGCCACAGTTCTTGAATATCACGGACTAGTTCTATGAAGTGTGGCTGCTACTAATAAGATCAGCATGCCTATCAATGCCATGTACCATAGGGCAGCATAAAGGTGGTGACCTGTTTCCTTTAACCGGGAGAGATAAATGTAAAACTAAAGTAGGCTCTTTGTGTCGGCGCCATGGAGACCTCATGCGTTACACCATGAACACACGTTTGTCTTCTTAATGCACACCTGAATTACTACAATCATTTTGTGGTGAATATTAATTGAAGAGGTTTTGCAAAAAAAATTCACTTTTCAGTATAACCCCCTAAAATAGGTTAACCCCCCCCCCCCCCCCCCCCCCCCAGCAGTTTTGGAGAAGTTCCGATCGTTCTGCAGGAAAAGGACATTATATTTTAAAATGAACAGAGCTCCTTCTACTTTAAACAGCTGTTCTATCAGGACTACCAACATGCTTAAAAATGACACCAGAAGTATGTTGGTAGCCCTTACAGAAGCAGAGTTACAGCCGTTTGAAGTGGGATCAGGAATGCTGGATTTACAGCTGTCAGTTTTCAGTGTGTGCAGGGGAGGGGGGAGGGGGAGATCAGCGGCAGCAGAGAAGATCTGGGATTCCCTTGTATATCTCCCTGTGCCAGGGAAGGAGTGGCATAAATTTTTGCTCATGTTATCACCCCCATACTTCATCAGTCAGAAAGCATACTTGCTCTTTGATTGTCACAAATGATTTTTTCCCCAGAAATTGCTGAATAAAGTGAAGAAAATGCACCCGCGCTCCTTTGAAGAAATTCATCTGAACGGCACTTCCGAAAGTGAAAGTAAACTCTCCTTATTGTACAACGCGTTTCGTCTCATTAGAGACTTTATGAAGTACAAACCATATATAATATAAATTCCTTTAAATAGTATTTAGACATTACCTTCATCTTGTGTGGTCCCATAGGATCCTCCGTCTCCTCCGTGCCCCGCGGCGTCTCCCTGCGTGTCTTGCGTCTGACGCGACGTCACGCAGCGTGATGACGTCACTCCGTTGGACACGTTCCCTGTTGCGGGGGGTGGAGCTCGGAGCGCATCCCGGGTCCTGCAGTTCTCTGTCTACACAGATGAGGCAGAAGGAATGAATATTCATTTAAAATTACACACTTCATGCAAGAAATAAAGATTATTGTTGCTTTCTCGGCTTTACCATAATATACATCGGTGCGCCTTAGCCCTGGCACTTATTACCATGATATACATCGGTGCGCCTTAGCCCTGGCACTTATTACCATGATATACATCGGTGCGCCTTAGCCCTGGCACTTATTACCGTGTATTTTATTATATATTATCATAGAATAGCCTAGAACGTAAATATATGTTTTTATCTATCTAAAACAATTCATAATTTATATAAATAAATCCTTCATATAGTCTATTATATTAAAATCTCTATAAAAACTCCTAATATTTCAATAAAACTATTTTTCATATATATATATATATACACATTGATTATATTAGTATTTATATTCGTATCAATCTGAATGGTAGAACCATAAAAAACATATATTTTATTTTGCTTTTTCCTATAAATATGTCTATACCTAACATATAAAATATATATATATCATAAAATGTGGTATATATATATAAAAGGCCATAGGCAGCATTAAAATGTATCTGTACCTGGAGAAAATACATATGTATATATATATAAATCATAGTTTTCACAGCTTCTCCAAGACCTCATTTAGACCATTCGGTACTAACGTGTTTACCCGGAAGATCCAGTCCATCTCCTTCTCTCTTAGTTTTGGTCCTGATCTTTCATTGATGTATTCCAAAGGAGTCATTTTTAAACCCCCATATTGATTCGCATGTGTTGAAGCGAAATGTCAGGAATCACTGTGTTTCATGAAGCCATTACTGATATTGCTTCTATGTTTGTTCATTCTTTCTCTAACCGTGATGATAGTTCTTGTGACATACCTCAGGCCACACGGGCATTCCAACATATATACTACACATTTGGTTTTACATGTCATATGTCAATGTGTAGTATATATATATATGAAAAATAGTTTTATTGAAATATTAGGAGTTTTTATAGAGATTTTAATATAATAGACTATATGAAGGATTTATTTATATAAATTATGAATTGTTTTAGATAGATAAAAACATATATTTACGTTCTAGGCTATTCTATGATAATATATAATAAAATACACGGAAATAAGTGCCAGGGCTAAGGCGCACCGATGTATATCATGGTAATAAGTGCCAGGGCTAAGGCGCACCGATGTATATGATGGTAATAAGTGCCAGGGCTAAGGCGCGCCGATGTATATTATGGTAATAAGTGCCAGGGCTAAGGCGCACCGATGTATATGATGGTAATAAGTGCCAGGGCTAAGGCGCACCGATGTATATCATGGTAATAAGTGCCAGGGCTAAGGCGCACCGATGTATATCATGGTAATAAGTGCCAGGGCTAAGGCGCACCGATGTATATGATGGTAATAAGTGCCAGGGCTAAGGCGCACCGATGTATATCATGGTAATAAGTGCCAGGGCTAAGGCGCGCCGATGTATATCATGGTAATAAGTGCCAGGGCTAAGGCGCGCCGATGTATATTATGGTAATAAGTGCCAGGGCTAAGGCGCACCGATGTATATGATGGTAATAAGTGCCAGGGCTAAGGCGCACCGATGTATATGATGGTAATAAGTGCCAGGGCTAAGGCGCACCGATGTATATCATGGTAATAAGTGCCAGGGCTAAGGCGCACCGATGTATATGATGGTAATAAGTGCCAGGGCTAAGGCGCACCGATGTATATGATGGTAATAAGTGCCAGGGCTAAGGCGCACCGATGTATATGATGGTAATAAGTGCCAGGGCTAAGGCGCGCCGATGTATATCATGGTAATAAGTGCCAGGGCTAAGGCGCACCGATGTATATTATGGTAATAAGTGCCAGGGCTAAGGCGCACCGATGTATATGATGGTAATAAGTGCCAGGGCTAAGGCGCACCGATGTATATGATGGTAATAAGTGCCAGGGCTAAGGCGCACCGATGTATATCATGGTAATAAGTGCCAGGGCTAAGGCGCACCGATGTATATGATGGTAATAAGTGCCAGGGCTAAGGCGCAGCGATGTATATTATGGTAATAAGTGCCAGGGCTAAGGCGCACCGATGTATATTATGGTAATAAGTGCCAGGGCTAAGGCGCACCGATGTATATTATGGTAATAAGTGCCAGGGCTAAGGCGCACCGATGTATATCATGGTAATAAGTGCCAGGGCTAAGGCGCACCGATGTATATGATGGTAATAAGTGCCAGGGCTAAGGCGCGCCGATGTATATTATGGTAATAAGTGCCAGGGCTAAGGCGCACCGATGTATATGATGGTAATAAGTGCCAGGGCTAAGGCGCACCGATGTATATGATGGTAATAAGTGCCAGGGCTAAGGCGCACCGATGTATATCATGGTAATAAGTGCCAGGGCTAAGGCGCACCGATGTATATGATGGTAATAAGTGCCAGGGCTAAGGCGCACCGATGTATATCATGGTAATAAGTGCCAGGGCTAAGGCGCGCCGATGTATATCATGGTAATAAGTGCCAGGGCTAAGGCGCGCCGATGTATATTATGGTAATAAGTGCCAGGGCTAAGGCGCACCGATGTATATGATGGTAATAAGTGCCAGGGCTAAGGCGCACCGATGTATATGATGGTAATAAGTGCCAGGGCTAAGGCGCACCGATGTATATCATGGTAATAAGTGCCAGGGCTAAGGCGCACCGATGTATATGATGGTAATAAGTGCCAGGGCTAAGGCGCACCGATGTATATGATGGTAATAAGTGCCAGGGCTAAGGCGCACCGATGTATATGATGGTAATAAGTGCCAGGGCTAAGGCGCACCGATGTATATTATGGTAATAAGTGCCAGGGCTAAGGCGCGCCGATGTATATTATGGTAATAAGTGCCAGGGCTAAGGCGCGCCGATGTATATTATGGTAATAAGTGCCAGGGCTAAGGCGCACCGATGTATATGATGGTAATAAGTGCCAGGGCTAAGGCGCACCGATGTATATGATGGTAATAAGTGCCAGGGCTAAGGCGCACCGATGTATATCATGGTAATAAGTGCCAGGGCTAAGGCGCACCGATGTATATGATGGTAATAAGTGCCAGGGCTAAGGCGCACCGATGTATATCATGGTAATAAGTGCCAGGGCTAAGGCGCGCCGATGTATATCATGGTAATAAGTGCCAGGGCTAAGGCGCGCCGATGTATATTATGGTAATAAGTGCCAGGGCTAAGGCGCACCGATGTATATGATGGTAATAAGTGCCAGGGCTAAGGCGCACCGATGTATATGATGGTAATAAGTGCCAGGGCTAAGGCGCACCGATGTATATCATGGTAATAAGTGCCAGGGCTAAGGCGCACCGATGTATATGATGGTAATAAGTGCCAGGGCTAAGGCGCACCGATGTATATGATGGTAATAAGTGCCAGGGCTAAGGCGCACCGATGTATATGATGGTAATAAGTGCCAGGGCTAAGGCGCACCGATGTATATGATGGTAATAAGTGCCAGGGCTAAGGCGCGCCGATGTATATCATGGTAATAAGTGCCAGGGCTAAGGCGCACCGATGTATATTATGGTAATAAGTGCCAGGGCTAAGGCGCACCGATGTATATGATGGTAATAAGTGCCAGGGCTAAGGCGCACCGATGTATATGATGGTAATAAGTGCCAGGGCTAAGGCGCACCGATGTATATCATGGTAATAAGTGCCAGGGCTAAGGCGCACCGATGTATATGATGGTAATAAGTGCCAGGGCTAAGGCGCAGCGATGTATATTATGGTAATAAGTGCCAGGGCTAAGGCGCACCGATGTATATTATGGTAATAAGTGCCAGGGCTAAGGCGCACCGATGTATATTATGGTAATAAGTGCCAGGGCTAAGGCGCACCGATGTATATCATGGTAATAAGTGCCAGGGCTAAGGCGCACCGATGTATATGATGGTAATAAGTGCCAGGGCTAAGGCGCAGCGATGTATATTATGGTAATAAGTGCCAGGGCTAAGGCGCACCGATGTATATTATGGTAATAAGTGCCAGGGCTAAGGCGCACCGATGTATATCATGGTAATAAGTGCCAGGGCTAAGGCGCACCGATGTATATGATGGTAATAAGTGCCAGGGCTGAGGCGCACCGATGTATATTATGGTAATAAGTGCCAGGGCTAAGGCGCAGCGATGTATATTATGGTAATAAGTGCCAGGGCTAAGGCGCACCGATGTATATCATGGTAATAAGTGCCAGGGCTAAGGCGCAGCGATGTATATTATGGTAATAAGTGCCAGGGCTAAGGCGCACCGATGTATATGATGGTAATAAGTGCCAGGGCTAAGGCGCACCGATGTATATCATGGTAATAAGTGCCAGGGCTAAGGCGCACCGATGTATATCATGGTAATAAGTGCCAGGGCTAAGGCGCACCGATGTATATGATGGTAATAAGTGCCAGGGCTAAGGCGCACCGATGTATATTATGGTAATAAGTGCCAGGGCTAAGGCGCACCGATGTATATCATGGTAATAAGTGCCAGGGCTAAGGCGCACCGATGTATATCATGGTAATAAGTGCCAGGGCTAAGGCGCGCCGATGTATATTATGGTAATAAGTGCCAGGGCTAAGGCGCACCGATGTATATTATGGTAATAAGTGCCAGGGCTAAGGCGCGCCGATGTATATTATGGTAATAAGTGCCAGGGCTAAGGCGCACCGATGTATATCTTGGTAATAAGTGCCAGGGCTAAGGCGCACCGATGTATATTATGGTAATAAGTGCCAGGGCTAAGGCGCACCGATGTATATTATGGTAATAAGTGCCAGGGCTAAGGCGCACCGATGTATATCATGGTAATAAGTGCCAGGGCTAAGGCGCACCGATGTATATGATGGTAATAAGTGCCAGGGCTAAGGCGCACCGATGTATATTATGGTAAAGCCGAGAAAGCAACAATAATCTTTATTTTTTGCATGTAAGTGTGTTATTTTAAATAAATATTCATTCCTTCTGCCTCATCTGTGTAGACAGAGAACTGCAGGACCCGGGATGCGCTCCGAGCTCCACCCCCCGCAACAGGGAACGTGCCCAACGGAGTGACGTCATCATGCTGCGTGACGGCACGTCGCGTCAGACGCAAGACAGGCAATGAGACGCCGCGGGGCACGGAGGAGACGGAGGATCCTATGGGACCACACAAGATGAAGGTAATGTTTAAACACTGGTTAAAGGAATTTATATTATATATGGTTTGTACTTCATAAAGTCTCTAATGAGACGAAACGCGTTGTACAATAAAGGAGAGTTTACTTTCACTTTCGGAAGTGCCATTCAGAGGACTTTCTTTAAAGGAGCGCGGGTGCTTTTTCTTTACTTTATTCAGCCATTTCTGATTCAGTTCCTGAGAGGGTAACAGAACATCCGCTCAGCTCTCCTGCTTCTTAGCCCAGCAGGATCTCAGAAAAATCTGTGGATTTGTTTAAAGGCCATACAGGATTCTGTGTGCTAGTAGAGACCCTGCATAGGGCTGTACAGCACACCGGGTGAGTTTAATCCCATCTATAAAGTATTTTGGAATTGTATACTTCCTGGAGCGCTATTCTCATCTCATATTTATTCCATTTTTTCCCCCAGAAAGGAAGTGAAATGATGAGGACTTGCGTATCTAATCTCTGCTCTACACCCTTTAACCACATAGATGCTGCAGTCATCGTTGACCGTGGCATCTAAACGTTTTGCAGAAAGAAAATTAAAAACTCCCCCCCCCCTTACACTAGACTAAATAATGAAAAGAGCAAAAAAAAAACGCTACACCTAATTGGTATCACCGTATGTATTACAGCCCGTACTATAAAATATTACATTATTTATCAAGCTCGGAAAATTCAATTAACCCCTTAGTGACGGCCCATTGACTTTTTACGTTCTGCTTTAGTGGGCTTTAATCTTCAGGACCGTAAAAACGTTCGCTCTGAAGATTAAGGCCCAGGAAATTAAAAATCGCTCTATCATGTGTAGCCGAGAGCAGGGAGATATCACTGGGAGTCGCTGTATTTGGTTCCTGGTCACATGATCACGGTTATCCAATGGATAACGGCAATCATTTAAAGAAAAAAAAAGTTTAAGTTTCATCTTCCCTCACGGATAATATCCATGAGGGGAGATGAAATTACGCACCTAAGGCCCCCTGATTTATACATGGATCTTATCTTGACCTCTGTGCACGCACCCATCGCCAAAATGGCCACGGGCTGGAGATTTCGTGGGGGAGGTGGGGTGGGGGTGTCCCTGATCACATTATCACCGCTATCCAATGGATAACAGCGACCACGTAAAAATTTTAAAAATTAAAATCTCTCCTCCCCTCACGGATATGATCCATGAAGGGAGGTGAAATTACTTACCTAGGGCCTCCGCAGTGAGTGGTTTAAGGTCATGTGATCGCCGTTATCCAATGGATAATGGCGATCACGTAAAAGTTAACAGTTGAAGTTTAGTGCTCCTTTTGGTTTGGGCCCCGTTGTGCATACGGACATAATATTAGGGCCACCATGGGCAGGTCTCTGAGCACAGGACATATGGGTGATCCATTTTGGTGTGAAAGCCTTCATTCATATGTGTGCTGTTATTAAAATAGAACAAGAGATGCTATGGAATCTTTTATATGTAATTTAAAGCAGCAAAATAATGATATAGTTAGACTCACCTGGTATAAGGAGGCGGATCAGAGCAAGCTGAGCCCACCCACCGTCACCTGAAGTCCAGGCAGGCCTCAGTCTAGTACTTTAGTACAATAATCCATCAGTCCGGAGAGCATGCCTTAGACTCGCTCCAAAATCCACTCCAGTGCAGATGGGTAAATAAACAGATCAGAAGAGATATCATGCAATGCACAAACAAATGGCTACCGTGGCGCTCTTGTGGGATACTCCAGTGAGATTCACAAAACTCTCTTAGAACAGTCCAGTGTGATAAACAGCTGGAAATTGAACATTCTGCGAGGACAGATCAAACGGATTAAAATACATTGTACTAATGTAGAAATGTTTAAAAGACAAGCAAAGGTTCTAAAAAATAGATGCAGAGAGAAGGGCTACCCTAGAGCTTTGGTGGGAGCGGCCTGTAGGAAAAGATTACATGAAAACCACAAGAGAAATTGTAACCGGGAACAAACTGAAAATAAAAACCCAAATCCCTCTGTTATTACAACCTATAGTGTTCATCACAGTTTGAGCAAAAAGATCCTTTTAAAACACTGGAATATTTTAAAGTGGGACCAACTTTTACAAAGAGAAATTGCAGAAAGACCGAAGATCATGTTTCGTAAGAATAAAACCATTGGAAATACTTTGGCGCCTCCATGTCCCAGATTCCGGGCTTCTTGTCCCGATATACGCTGCACCTCCGATATCCTAGTAGGTGCGTATAAGTGTGGACAACCCAGATGCAAATGCCGTACCAGCATCAGCGTGGCATCAAGGAGATTCTGACAGAAGAAGAAGGAAAACCTGTTCAATGTAAACATTTTTTAAACTGTGGAAGCAGCTCTGGGGGCAGAAGCGGTAATGCTCTGACGTGGATCAAATATCGTTAATGGATATATGAAGCCTAGTGTTTCACACCATTTTCTACAGTCACACAACAAGGATCCCTCGTAGTTACACATAACCCCATAAAGCTAGAGCTCATCCCACAAAATGCCAGGTGTCATCCAGCTACATGGATGAAATAAAAACGATATGGCCGCTGGAACACAACAGGGGAAGGCGAATGAGTTCTGGGCCAAACGCTTTCAGAGTTGACATAAACTGAACATAAAAAAGGATGATTTCGGGAGGGTTTTTCCAATTTTTAACGTGATTAGGGGGGTTAAAGCACTTCAATGTAGGGTCTTTTTCTTTATTAGACTCTCCCAGTCTGAGCCACTCTTCGACCAAAAGCTATGACAACCACCCTTCCCACACATATTCATGCTTAGCTTGGCCAAACTTGTATGTAATGAAGGAAAAAACAGCTGCTGAACAACTCTGGCAGGGGCTCATAAATCTTGTTGTTTGTACTGCGCCAACTTATTGCGCAGCGCTTTCAAGAAATGTATTTATTACCCCCCACCAATCATTTCGGATTGGGCAGTTGAAATATCTCCTCCAACATCTTCTGCCAGGAAAGAGTTATGAGGATGCCGTGCGCATCAGGTGATCAACCCTCCTAAAGTCAAGTAAAAAAAAAAACAACAAAAAATAGCGTGTACAAAATGTCACAAAATGAAGAAAATAAGTGCTTGAAACGCATCATGTTCTTTACATGCAATTTTTAAAAAAGTGTGCTTTGATATTAGGGCTTTTCACAAATTAGCCAAAATAAATAATCCCGCAGCAAGTTGAGGAATGTTCTCCTCCATGATCTAAGAGCAAGAAGCGCATCCCAAACTAATATGTAGGTATTTAACCCCCTTATCTCTAGAGTGCAAAGGTACCGGGCCGTTGTAATTCAACTGTAGCCATTGGGGGAGAGTCAGGAGGCCACTGTACGCATTAGATGAGCAGCATAGCCAATCTAGATATAATGTGTATGGTCACGTAATGTTACATATATGTGTGGTAGGTGTACTGACATTTTGTGGGCATGTCTGTCCTTCATGTTGGTAAGTCATCAATACTTCATACATTTTTTGTGTTGCCTAAAATGTTTCCATTTCCCTTTTTCCAGGATCTTTATTATCAGTCTTATTCACAAGTTGGTGTTATGTTTGCCTCCATTCCGAATTTTAATGATTTTTACATTGAACTTGATGGCAATAACATGGGAGTGGAATGTTTACGACTTTTAAATGAAATTATAGCTGATTTTGATGAGGTAAGGAGAAGTTTGTCTTAGAAATCATCTCTATTCTTAATAAATTGATTAGAAAAATGCCATCAACATTGCAGATCTGGAAAAAGTATAATCTTTGAGAAATGTATATATGCCACAAAAAATAAATTAGTAAATAATCTGAAATTCTGGGAGCGTTAACCCTTTCCCTGCAAAGAATGTTTCTCATACTGCCTCGCAGAATGGCACTTCAGTAGCCAGGGACATATGAGATTCAACCTTGCTACAAATGGCTCTGTCTCAGGCTTTAGTACAGATAGAATTTATATTGGTCTTGTTTTAAAGCCAGAAAATCTTGGCAGTTCTTATTGCAATACAGAAAAAATATAAAGCATAATACTGTTGAAAAATGTACGCCTTTATTGAAAAAAGAGATAAAAGTACCCAAGAAAAACAAGCACTAAAAACACAACATAAGGTAGGCTAACAATATTACTACAATCGGCCAGAATCAATAAATAAAGCCAAGATATCTCATTACTGTAGAGATCCCATAACATTTAATATATGTTAAAGGGGTTTTCCAGTGAGAATGCTATTGATCGCCTATCCCCAGGATAGATCATCAATAGTTGATCGGCCGTTGTCTGTCGCTCGGTACCCTTACCGATCAGCTGAGTGGGTGCATGCTGTCAACGCCACAAACACACAGAGGTCGGAGCTTGTAACTGCAGGCCTGGCTCCCATTAAAATCTATGGGAGCCATGCCTGCAGTTACTAACGCCAGCCACTACATGGAGGTCAGCACGGAGACTTCCGCTGCTTCAGCTCTGACCTCTGGGTATTTGCATCGCTGACAGCATGTGCCCAATCAACTATTGATGATCTATCCGGATTCTGCAGCAAATACTGCCCACAGCATGCAATGGCAAAACGCTTTTTCCACTACACAAGCGGAAATCAATTGCGATTTTCTGAGGAAAGATCGCAGCATGCTCTATTTCAGAGCGGATTCTCCACGGATGGCTTCCATTGAATGATATGGCGCAAAGCAGCGATTTGGGGAAGACAACTGTACTGTGCATGTCTGACGCCTCGCTGTGTGGACCATCTGCACTACAGGAAAAAGAAGAAAATCTCAGGTATGCGGGGATGCCGGCTAGGCACAGGGTCTGATTCTGTATACGGAATCCAACCCGGCCGTGTGCAGGCGGCCCAAGACAAACTAAACATTCCTGCAGATGTATCTCTTTAATGGCTACATAAAATAATAAATGATGTTAAATCGTAAATATTGCAATCTTTGTATGAAAGATCGTAATTTGAATTTGCCTTTGAGCTGTGAAATTCTATTGCATGTTACTATGGCTGCATTGCAGAAAGCAAACAGATAAAGAAGGTGTAATTGCATTCTACAAACACCAAGAAATACACCAACATGGGATCTATGAATTTAAAGCTGAATTACAGACATAAATATTATGTATATAAATCGGAGGTTCTTGGCGCACGTTTTGATCAAATCGTGAACGTCCGTCTGCCAGAGACAAGGTGACATCTGGATGGGGTCCTACTGTAGATAAACTCACCTCTCTTTGAGCCTAAACATCCAAACTCGTGGCTTTATGTAGAATCCAAGCTTTTAATTCACCCATTAAGGACCAGGCGCGGCAAATATACGGCGCCTGGTCCTGGGCTTAAAGCACTGCCGATAGTAAAATTACGGCGGCACTTTAAGCCTCCTGCCCCTGCAGTCAATCAGAGACAGGAAGGGGTTATCAGCTGTTAGTGACAGCTGATAACCCAGAGGAGAAGGCAGGAGGGGTTTTTAACCCTTACTGCCTTTCCTTACCCTAGTACACAGTGCTCAATGAGCATTGTGTACTAGAAAGTGAAAGTAACATGTAACTTTCACATCGGGAGCCCGGGGAGGGGGGGGTCATGTGACCTCCGAGGTTCTCTGCTACAGCAGAGCTGGAGGGTCAAACTAGACCCTGGCCAGCCTTGCCAGTGACTAATGTCACTCCAAGGGTTGTTTCCCCCTGTAACTGGGGCTCCTATAGATGCCCCAGGTACATTGGGAAAGTTTCAAATAAAATAAAAAAAAAATGAATGTCCCCCGGAGGTCTTACATGACATCATGGGGGACATAGATCGTAAAAAACATGATTACATACACAAGTAAATAACAATTACAGAGAACAACAACAATATATACAGAAGAAAATAACACAAAGCCGACGCCAACGAAAACCGTCGCCGTATGCGCCCTGTAAACCAAAACCATACATACTATATATCAAAACATCCAAAATAAATAGAGGAACCCGCTCCCATATTTTATTTTAGCATAAATATACTAAGTAAAAAAATAAATAAATAAATGTTAAAAAAATCATTTTCTTTAGCATTTTACCCCCAATAAAACTAAAAAAACGGGAAAAAAAGTCAGTGAAAAAGATATTTTAAAAATCACCCTATATGTCACGGGAAAAAAAACGCAGCAAAAATAATTTTGGTGTCAACCACCCGGAGTACATCTACACGTTCCCTTCATCCCCCTAAAAAATAAAACATCTTGATGGCCCCGACTCCGTACCGCAACATACCCGGTTGATAACCACATTTTGATGCAAACCCATACAAGTCTGCACAAGATAACTTACAACAGATATATGTTCTAAAACATGCCCCAACACTGCCATACCTTTCTCATGAACCTCTCATTACCTTTGCTTCTCCCCACCTACCTATCCGTCCTACGACATTGTACTTTATTTCACGCTTACCTTATTCCCCCTCTACACGTACCAGATAAGATGTAAACCGTAATGTACAGGCCCGACTGGCTTCTGTTACATGGAAGACTCTGTACTGCACAATGCTTCTTTTTTTTCTGTATTTGACATGCTGTTAACTTGTCAATAAAACGAGTTTTAAAAAAAAAAAAAAATGTTGGTAGCAAAAGGAAAAACAATAGGGCAGTAAGACACCACGTGGGTAAAATCCCGAAAAAGTGTCTGGTCCTTAGGGCTTAGTCACACCGATGCATCGGCGCTCGTGTTACTGCAGGTAGAAGACGGCTGCACTTCAGGACGGACGTCTCTCTGCAGCGCCGGAAGAAAGAACATGTGACCGGCTTCATTGACGGTCATGTGTTCTTTCTTCATCGCTGCGGGGGAGTCGTCCGTCTTGAAGTACAGCTATCTTCTTCCTGCAGTAATGGCTCAGTCACACGGGCTCATCGGCGCCCATGTAAGGTGCCAATGCGCCCGTGTGACTAAGCCCTTAAGGTACAAAACAGCTTGGTCCTTAAGGGGTTAAAAGCACTGAACAAATGGGAAGGAGTGCATGTCCATATTGGAGGAAGCTGTACCTCGATATGTACAATGCAAAAAACAAAAGTTAGATCTCACAAGTGAAGTAAATCTATGTAGGTCCATGTTAGTATGGCAGGAATGAAAGAGCAAATCTAGAAAGAAGGTGTAACAGCGCACTGCACCATCAGCAAATCTCCAGCATATCTAACATATGGCGTTACTGTGTATGGAGATTTGTGATCAAATTGTGACAGCCCTTCTGTCAGATGAAGACACCTCTCTAAAGCTCGCTGTGTAAAGACATTTCTTTTATTTTTGTTAGCCATTAACCCCTTGAGTGGCGGTTTCCTACCCCCCTGTCGTACCCACCAGGGCAGGTTTTTTAAATGGTCTAATCGTTGAATTTCAACTAATTTTGCAGTTGCGTTCCAAGAGCCATAACTTTTTCATTTCCCCATTGACCAGGCCGTATGAGGGCTTGTTTTTTGTGGAACAAGTTGTGTTTTTTGATGGCATCATTTTTGGGTATATATAATGTATTGCATAACTTTTGTAAAAACATTTGTAGGGAGATTGGGGGAAAAAAAGAAATCCTGCCATTTGTTTTTTGGATTTCATTTTTACGGCGTTCAGCGTGCAGAATAAATAGTGTGATAACGTTATTCTGAGTCAGCATGATTCCGGCGATAACCAAGTTTATACAGTGTTTATGTTTCGCTATTTTTGTAAATTTTAAGCATTTTTTTTTTTTAAAGGATTGCTTTTGTGTCGCCACATTCCAAGAGCCGTATTAATTTTATTTTTCTATTGCCAGAGCTCTAGAAGGCCGTGTTTTAGGCGGGATGAACTCCAGTCTTCATTTATCTATTTTTTTGAAACATGTAAAATTTTGATCGCTTTTTATTCCATTTTTTCTAGTGGCGAGATTAACAAAACCTGTAATTCTGGCATGTTTTTTATTTTTATTTTTCACGGCATTCTCTGAGCAGTATAAATAATATATTAAAGTAATTCTACGGCCAGTGCAATTATGCCAAGACCAAAGTGTAATAGTTATTTTTCTTTTTCATGACTTTTTCACACTTTAAAAAAAAAGTAATAAAAGTTTAAATCACCCTCCTTTTGCCATATCTATAATAAAAAAATCTAAATCCTAAAAGAAAAATACAAATTTGGTATCGCCGCGTCCGTAAATGTCCGATCTATCAAAGTAGTGCATTATTTACTCCGCATGGTGAACGTAGTCCAAAAAAAAAATAAAGAACGCCACAAATGCACTTTTTCAGTCACCCGGTTTCCCAGAAAAAATGCAATAAAAAGCGAAAAAAAAGTCATATGTATTCCGGATTGTTACCAACGTAAACTACAGGACATCCCGCAAAAAATGAGCCCTTGCTTAACTACGTCGACGGAAAAATAAAAAAGTTATTGCACGCAGAAGATGCAGCAGAAAATAATTTTTAAAAATTAAATGTCTTTGAAAAAAATACAAGTGCTACAGCAAAAAAAAAACTATACAAGTTTGGTATCGTAGTAATCGTACTGACGCATAGAATAAAGTTATCAGGTCCTTTTTGTTGCAGTTTGTGCGCCGTAGAAACAAAACGCACTGAAAGATGGCGGAATGTCATTTTTTTTTTTTTTCATTTTACTCCACTTAGAATTTTGTAAACGTTTTTCAGTACATTATATGGTAAATTAATTAGCACCATTGAAAAATATAACTCGGCCCGCAAAAAACAAGCCCTCATACAGCGATGTCAATGGATAAATAAAGGAGCCATGATTTTTTAAACGGGGGGAGGAAAAAAAGAAATGGGGAAAAAAGAAAAAAAGGTGCCATGTTATTAAGGGGTTAAATAATGTACCAGCTTCCTTCTCTGGGTCATTAGACGCAGGGATACCACATGTGTGATTTTATTTTACATTTTTATTTCTTTTTTTTTAATAATTTTTTAACTTTTGTTTTTTTTTACTTTTTTTAAAAAAATGTTGTCCCTTTAGGGGACTTCCACAGGGACCCATCAGGACCCCCGATCACATTCCGGGGGTCCGATGGTGACAGCCCTTTACATGCTGCAGTGACAGCCCTTTACATGCTGCAGTCACATAGACTGCAGCATGTAAAGGGTTAACACAGCAGAGATCGGAGGTTTTCTCTGATCTCTGCTGTAAGAGCTGGTGTCTGGCTGTCGTCTGACAGCCAAGCACCAGCTCTCCCTGCCACAGAGACCATCGGCTTGCTTCTATAAACAAAGCAGGCGATTTAGAAGCAGGAGATTGCCGGCATATCAGCAATATCTTCTGCTTTTGTTGTTCAAAGCCCTTGCTTTTTTTCTCTGTGGATCTGCACAGCTTGTGGCATTGTGCTCTGCAGCTCCCATAGTGATACATAGCCCGGAAATCTTCCAGGCTATATCACTATCGGCAGTGGAGCTGGTCCCGGAAAATTTCCGGGCGTGCCACTCAAGGGGTTAAAGGCTTGATTTTAAAAATCAGACCTTTATTCTGCTGTTACAGAGAGCAATAGCGCATCTTCAGCTAGCCAGCACAGTAACACATTTGTATCTTCTCCTTAAGGCCTTAGTCAGACGGGCGTTTTTAGCCGTGATTTGCGCATGCGCATGCGTCCGGCGATTTTATAAAACCATTGCTTTGCAATGGTATCGGACACATGAGCGCTTTTTATGCGCTCGTCCGATAAATTATAGAACAAAAAATCGCAGATCGCACCTATCTGCGATCTGCGATTCCTGTTCTCTTCTGTATATGCCGGCGGCAGCAGCGCCGACCCCATTGAGAACATATAGAAGACAAATCATTCTTCTCTGCCACAGCTGTAACAGCTGTGACAGAGAAGAACGATGTTTGCCCATTGAATTCAATGGAGCGGCAATACAGCCGCTCCATTGAAAGCAATGGGCTGCCGGCGTGCGCGGGGTGAATTGTCGGGAAGGGGTTAAATATATAACCCCTTCCCTGCAATTCGTCCTAAAATGTGTTAAAATAAAAAAAAAATTGTATACTCACCTTTCCGTTGCAGCCGGAGTCCAGCCGCGGCCGCTGTCAGTTCTCCTGAACTGCTTCTTGGCACTATTCAGCCGGCGGGGCTTTAAAATCCCCGCCTGCTGAATGATCTGCCTCTGATTGGTCACAGCCCTGACCAATCAGAGGCTGAAAACACTCACACACCCATTCATGAATTCATGAATGGGTGAGTGACTGCTGCCTCTCAGCGCTGAGCCAATCAGGGGCAGGTCTGACTCACATCCATTCATGAATTCATGAATGGGTGTGAGTGAGGCATGCCTCTGATTGGCTCAGCACTGAGCCAATCAGGGGGCAGGTCTGACTCACACCCACTGCAGGACGGCCGCTCGGAGCTCCGGCTGCCGGCAGGTGAGTATACAATCTTTTTTAATTTTTACACATTTTAGGATGAATTGCAGGTAAGGGCTTATATATTTAAGCCCTTACCGACAATTCATCCCGGGCTCGCCCGCAGCGCATTGCTTTCAATGGAGACGGCTGTATTGCCGTCTCCATTGAATGCAATGCGCTGGACAGCTCCGGCCCGTTTCTAATGAAACGCGGCTAGGAGCAGATTTTTGGGCGATTTGTGGGCGACTTGCGCGCACCGGTCACGCGATTTGCGGATGCGCATCCGTCATGCGATCCGCAAATCGCGCGTAAAAACGCCCTTCTGACTGAGCCCTTATTGTGTAATGCTGATCACTAATTTGCATTACTATATATTATTGTAAAGTGATGGCATTTGGAACAATTTGTATTTTCTTTGGATGATTAACATTTAATGAAATGCCGAAATTCAGGTAATTCCAAAGAGTTCACCACTCTTACAATTGTTGGTGGATACATTGAAACACCCCAAATTGTACTGAAAAATGGTCTTTTAGAGGCGTGATCTTAAAGACGAAGGCAAGTATAAATAGAATGTGATGGAACTAAAAACCCATCACAGAATCAGGTTTATGTAAGGAGTGGTCTCACCAAAAAGGTCGCCTTTTTGAAAGGCTTAGACTTCAGTTTAGATAAAAGTTAGCTGGAAATTGTCTTCATATTTGTATTTATAGAAAAAATGCACAAAGAATGAGTTCTGTAAAGAAGTTGGACATTTTCAGAGGAGTCTTTACAAATGAGTGATAACTTTTGTGTTTTTACTTACTCATACAGACTTTATTGAGAATTTCTCTATCTTTTCTCCTTAGGGAGAGCACCTAAATGATGAGTGAGGAGACTCAAAAGACCATTCATGCTCCTCTGGGTAATATGCAAATAAGGGAGATGGAATAATACCTCCACAGTGCCATCTATTGGAAGGCAGCATTCCTTCAAGCCAAAGTCAGACTCTTTATACAAGCTTTGTAACAATGACTGGGAATTGAAAGGAACGCTGCCTTCCAATAGGTGGCACTGTGGAGGTATTATTCCATCTCCCTTATTTGCATTATCAGTGAAGCCATGCCTCCTCCGCTCAGCCAGTTTTCGGTCTCCTCTTGACAGCGGTCCTGTACATAAGATAGCTACATATGGAGGGATATGTGACCCACATATATTCATGCCACCTCCATCAAAATACAGTGCGCTCATTCTCGACATTGAGTAGCTATGCAATCGCAGATGTCAAATGCACTGCTCTTAATGGAAAAGGCATGATGACCTGTGGGTCACATGTCCCTCCTTATGCAGTCATCTCGTGGATAAGGCCACTGTCCAGAGGAGACAGAAGTCTAGAAGAGTAAATTACAAAATACAGTAGTTAAAGGGGTTGTCTCGCGCCGAAATGTTTTTTTTTTTTTCCATAGGCCCCCTGTTCGGGCAGGACAACCCAAAGGGATGTGTTAAAAAAAAACAAAAACCTATTACTTACCCGAATCCTCTCTCTGCGACGTCTTCCTTCTTCTTCCTTCACCAAGATGGCCGCCGGGATCTTCACCCACGATACACCGCGGGTCCTTTCCCATGGTGCACCGTGGGCTCTGTGCGGTCCATTGCCGATTCCAGCCTCCTGATTGGCTGGAATCGGCACACGTGACGGGGCGGAGCTACGATGACCAGCTCTCCGGCACGAGCGGCCCCATTCACCAGGGAGAAGACCGCACAGCGCAAGCGCGTCTAAAAAAGCAAGAAGACATCAGAATTAGACGGATCCATGGAGACGGGGACGCTAGCAACGGAGCAGGTAAGTGAATAACTTCTGTATGGCTCATATTTAATGCACAATGTACATTACAAAGTGCATTAATATGGCCATACAGAAGTGTATACCCCACTTGCTGCCGCGAGACAACCCCTTTAACTCTCATTTGTAAAGACTCCCCTAAAACTTCTCAACCTCTTAAAGTGTATAGTCTTGGTTTGTTAATGTTAGATTCTTTATTTAATGCAGCTCATGGAAAAGGAGTGTTACAGAGACATTGAAAAAATCAAGACAATTGGAAGCACATACATGGGAGCTGTCGGACTGGTTCCAACAACAGGAACTAAGGTAATAGATTATTCACAGCTTATTAGGATAAGTTAATGTACAAAATGATTCCTCTTTTCATGTAATGAAACAGTCATCAGCCAGAGCCTGACTTCTATACTGGGAAAGATCTTTTAACAGATTATTAAACAAGATGTATGCGAGTACTTGGATGAGAATGGAGTAATTAACCAGAGCCAGCATGGGTTTATGCACAAGGAAAGGCTAGAAGCAATGGGATGAAACTGAAAGGGAGGAGACACAGATTAGATATTAGACAGTGAGGGGATCAATGAGATGTTACCATGGGAGGTGGGGAGTTCTCCTTTAATAGAAGTGTTCAAATAGAGGCGGAAAAGACATCTGTCTGGGATGATTTAGTGATCCTGCACTGAGCAGGGGGTCAGACCCGATGACCCTACCATTCTAGGATTCTAGATAAGACCACAGGGGCTGCCCATATAAATCCATGCTGAGGGGAGGGCAGAGGATGTGGGAGAGAGACACAAGAGACGTCACTGCAGTGTCTAATAAATGTTTTATGTCCCTGAATTCACTTACATAGATCATAATTTCCTCCATGCTGCTGTTGCTTTTGAGTGATAAAGATAGATATAGGTGGGTCAACCTAAACCCCTTAGTAACAAAGCCTGTTTGCGCCTTCATGACCAACCACTTTTTCATTTTTTTTCATTGTCGCATTCTAGAAGCCTTAACTTTTTACATTTTTCCGTCAACATAGCCGTATGCAAGCTTGTTTTTTGCAGGACAAGTTGTATTTTTAATGGCATCATTTTTAAGTACATTTTTGTAATTTTGGATTTCATTTTTGCGGCGTTCAGTGTGCACGTTTTTTCTCTGGGTTATTACGATTGCCATTAACACAGCAATACTTCATATGTGATTTTTTTTTTCTTTACATAGTAAAGGGGGAACAGGTTTGGTTTTGATGTTTTTCTTTTTCTATTTTTTTTAAATACTTTCTTAGCTTTTTGTTTTTGTCCGACTGGGGGACTTGAATATCAGCATCTTTTATTAGTCTTCTAATACACTACTATGCATCAGTATAGTAGTGCATTAGAAAGCCCATGAGGTTAGCCAGATGCTGAGTCTCATAGACCACTGTAGCTGGCAGACCCGGAGACCATATCCAAGCCTCCGGGTGCCACAGCAATCCATTGGGACCACACAATCGCATTGCAGGGCTCCGATGGGTGACAGAGGGAGCCCCCATCTTTGTCAGCCTTTTACATGCCGCGGTTGCACTGACTGCTACATATAAAGGGTTAAACACCGGGGATCAGAAGTTTTTCCGGTCCCCAGTCTCAGAGCAAGTGCCCGACTGTCATCTAACAGCCGAGCACCCACTCCCCCCAGCATGGGAGACCCACGCCAGGCTTCTAATGTAGCACTGTCAAAAGACGGCACTGCAGATTAAAGTTCCTTATCGGCCACCATCAAAAGATATATGGGTGGTCAAGGGGTTAATGTAGCTTGAGTTTCATTAAGTTATACAGTATGTTGTGATATTGATTCAATATAATCTCACACCATTCATTAAAAACTGTATATGTTAACGTACATACCTATTTAACATGGAAGCCTACGGGTAAGAGATGGGCGACAGACCACGTCTGTCAGAGGCATCCATCACAGTCATCTGAAAGAAAGCTTTTATATTAAGCCTATTTTTCCATGTTTGGGTGTTGGGGAGCCGAGGGACGGAATCATCAGACATAGATTTTTCTCATGTTTCATATTGTGGCTTGACAAAAAGATTCCAGTCCTGTTGTACTTGCTGCTAGTAAAGCCAACGCGAACGCATCATTGGAAAAGCCCCACAATTCCTGAAATCAGAGGTCTTGTCCCCAATCAAGTCAAAACGCATGTGAGAAAATAGTCGCATATTAGAACGTTAGCGCCCGCAAGTTCCATCATACTTCCAATACGTGGATTAAAAGCTCTCATTGTCTTTCACCCTGATGTATGTTGGGGCGGCCCTTGGCTGGAGGTAATTTTCTGAGAGTAAAGTTTGGCTGCTCGCACCCCCTAATCCTGTTCAATCAACCTAAAAAACGGGCTGTACGAAACTTCAGCTCCATCGGACAAATCGTAGGCGACCCTCAAACGCCTTGAAGTTGGAACATAGTATATGCCTTACGCAACGATTAATTCCTATCAAAAGCCGTATACGCTTCCCATCTCGGCCATTTTCTGTTGACACATCCAGGCAGCCAGCAATTGTTTAAAAACATACGGAATCAAATTTCCCAAAAGGTAATTCCAAAAACTTCCTTAAATAACTTGAAAATGTTGCTAAAAATTAGTTTTTTATAATAACGCAGACAACGTCTATAAGAAGAATGCATTTTCATTTACAACAATAATTTCTATAAAAGCCAAACTCAATGAGAGCGAGCGCTGACCATTATTATGGGAGGACTCCGGAGCAGTTGGTCTCCGGCAGCCATCTGTAAAACACATTGTTTCTCAGTGTCGTCTTTTGTGGGAATGTTGCTGTAATCCTGAATGAGTTCGTCATCTTTCTGCAGTGTCATTCACAACAACCGTCTTCTCAGGTTTTTCAATTCCGCTTTTGTAACCCGGATCCTCCTTCCATGTTGAAGGGCTTTTGTCTTCAGTTTGTTTTCTTCTTCACCTTTGTCTGCTTCCACCATAACCTGAGCCATATTTGCCTCAACCGTTGTTGGAACGTTGCCATCAAATAAGGCTAGAGACGCAGCTTCAGCAACTACGTACCAGGGATGGTTGGAAAGTTCTTTTGCAGCAGCTTACTGATTTCTGGATGAATATCCTGATTATTTATCAGTTGACACGTGAGCAGGAAATCATGATTAACAGAAACCAGGCTGGAACGTAGACTGGAGCAAGGAACATACAGATTCTTCTTGCAGAGTTCTTTTCCCTTTGAGACTACTGAAATCGATCCTGAAACAGGTATATGCTGAATGCATAAAGTGCCTTTGTCATCCCCGAGCATGACTTATAGCTCCAGGTATACGAAACGATATCTGGTTGTCTGAAGTGCCGCCAAGAAAGATCATCGTTAACTGCAACAATTCTCGGTAATGCAGGAAAAGTCCCCCCTGTGACGTTATTGTGCAAAGTGGAAATCACATGACATGAGGGCTTACAAGGGATTCTAAATAAATAACTAAAAAAAACTGACTCACTGACTGACTCACTGACTGACTCACTGACTGACTCACTGACTGACTCACTGACTGACTCACTGACTGACTGACTGACTCACTGACTGACTCACTGACTGACTCACTGACTCACTGACTCACTCACTGACTCACTCACTGACTCACTCACTGACTCACTCACTGACTCACTCACTGACGCACTCACTGACGCACTCACTGACTCACTCACTGACGCACTGACTCACTGACTGACTCGCCAAAAGTTCTCAAACTTCCCAATGTCGTAGAAACATGAATTTTGGCACATGCATAGATTATCTCCAAAATAGGAAAAGTAATTGGGTCCCAACTCGATTATTCAATTCTAGCACAAAAGAATTAGCGTCGAAATTTAACGTGCATAATCTAAATCTCTCACTTCCCAATGTCATAGAAACTTAAAATTTGGCACAAGCATTGATTATGAGATAAATAGGAAAAGCTAATGGGTCCCAACTCGATTATTCAATTCTATGCGCAGAAGAATTAGCGTCCAAATTTTACGTGCAAAATGTAATTTTCTCACTTTCCGGTGTCATAGAAACGTGAAATTTGGCACGGCCATTGATTGTCATAAATAGAAAAATCTAATAAGTCCCAACTCGATCATTTAATTTTATGCGCAAAAGAATTAGCGTCCAAATTTTACGTACGAAATGTATTTTTCTCACTTTCCGGTGTCATAGAAACGTGAAATTTGGCACGAGCATTGATTATGTCATAAATAGGAAAAGCTAATGGGTCCCAACTCGATTATTCAACTCTATGCGCAAAAGAATTACCGTCCCAATTTTACGTCCGGAATGCAATTTTCTCACTTTACGGTGTCATAGAAACGTGAAATTTGGCACGAGCATTGATTATGTCATAAATAGGAAAAGGTCATGGGTCCCAACTCGATTATTCAATTGTTTGCGCAAAAGAATAAGCGTCCAAATTTTACGAACGGAATGTAATTTTCTCACTTTCCGGTGTCATAGAAACGTGAAATTTGGCACGAGCATTGATTATGTCATAAATAGGAAAAGCTAATGGGTCCCAACTCGATTATTTAATTCTATGCACAAAAGAATTAGCGTCCAAATTTTACGTTCGGAATGTATTTTTCTCACTTTCCGGTGTCATAGAAACGGGAAAATTGGCACGAGCATCGATTATGTCATAAATAGGAAAAGCTAATGGGTCCCAACTCGATTATTCAATTCTATCCGCAAAAGAATTAGCGTCCAAATTTTACGTACGGAATGTAATTTTCTCACTTTCCGGTGTCATAGAAACGTGAAATTTGGCACGAGCATTGATTATGTCATAAATAGGAAAAGGTAATGGGTCCCAACTCGATTATTCAATTTTTTGCGCAAAAGAATAAGCGTCCAAATTTTATGTATGGAATGTAATTTTCTCACTTTCCGGTGTTATAGAAACGTGAAATTTGGCACGAGCATTGATTATGTCATAAATAGGAAAAGCTAATGGGTCCCAACTCGATTATTTAATTCTATGCGCAAAAGAATTAGCATCCAAATTTTACGTACGGAATGTAATTTTCTCACTTTCCGGTGTCATAGAAACGTGAAATTTGACACGGGCATTGATTGTCATAAATAGGAAAATCTAATGGGTCCCAACTCGATTATTCAATTCAATGCGCAAAAGAATTAGCGTCCAAATTTTACGTACGGAATGTATTTTTCTCACTTTCCGGTGTCATAGAAACGGGAAAATTGGCACGAGCATCGATTATGTCATAAATAGGAAAAGCTAATGGGTCCCAACTCGATTATTCAATTCTATCCGCAAAAGAATTAGCGTCCAAATTTTACGTACGGAATGTAATTTTCTCACTTTCCGGTGTCATAGAAACGGGAAAATTGGCACGAGCATCGATTATGTCATAAATAGGAAAAGCTAATGGGTCCCAACTCGATTATTCAATTCTATCCGCAAAAGAATTAGCGTCCAAATTTTACGTACGGAATGTAATTTTCTCACTTTCCGGTGTCATAGAAACGTGAAATTTGGCACGGCCATTGATTGTCATAAATAGGAAAATCTAATAAGTCCCAACTCGATCATTTAATTTTATGCGCAAAAGAATTAGCATCCAAATTTTACGTACGGAATGTATTTTTCTCACTTTCTGGTGTCGTAGAAACGTGAAATTTGGCACGAGCATTGATTATGTCATAAATAGGAAAAGGTAATGGGTCCCAACTCGATTATTCAATTTTTTGCGCAAAAGAATAAGCGTCCAAATTTTATGTATGGAATGTAATTTTCTCACTTTCCGGTGTTATAGAAACGTGAAATTTGGCACGAGCATTGATTATGTCATAAATAGGAAAAGCTAATGGGTCCCAACTCGATTATTTAATTCTATGCGCAAAAGAATTAGCATCCAAATTTTACGTACGGAATGTAATTTTCTCACTTTCCGGTGTCATAGAAACGTGAAATTTGACACGGGCATTGATTGTCATAAATAGGAAAATCTAATGGGTCCCAACTCGATTATTCAATTCAATGCGCAAAAGAATTAGCGTCCAAATTTTACGTACGGAATGTATTTTTCTCACTTTCCGGTGTCATAGAAACGTGAAATTTGGCAGGAGCATTGATTATGTCATAAATAGGAAAAGCTAATGGGTCCCAACTCGATTATTTAATTTTATGCGCAAAAGAATTAGCGTCCAAATTTTACGTACGGAATGTATTTTTCTCACTTTCTGGTGTCATAGAAACGTGAAATTTGACAGGAGCATTGATTATGTCATAAATAGGAAAAGCTAATGGGTCCCAACTCGATTATTCAATTCTATGCGCAAAAGAATTAGCGTCCAACTTTTACGTACGGAATGTAATTTTCTCACTTTCCGGTGTCACAGAAACGTGAAATTTGGCACAAACATTTATTATGTTATAAATAGGAAAAGCTAATGGGTCCCAACCTGATTATTCAATTCTATGCGCAAAAGAATTAGCGTCCAACTTTTACGTGCGGAATGTAATTTTCTCACTTTCCGGTGTCATAGAAACGTGCAATTTGGCACAAGCATTGATTATGTCATAAATAGGAAAAGCTAATGGGTCCCAACTCGATTATTCAATTCTATGCGCAAAAGAATTAGCGTCCAACTTTTACGTACGGAATGTAATTTTCTCACTTTCCGGTGTCATAGAAACGTCAAATTTGGCACGAGCATTGAATATGTCATAAATAGGAAAAGCTAATGGGTCCCAACTCGATTATTCAATTCAATGCGCAAAAGAATAAGCGTCCAACTTTTTTGTACGGAATGTAATTTTCTCACTTTCCGGTGTCACAGAAACGTGAAATTTGGCACGAGCATTGATTATGTCATAAATAGGAAAAGCTAATAGGTTCCAACTCGTTTATTCAATTCAATGCGCAAAAGAATTAGCGTCCAACTTTTACGTACGGAATGTAATTTTCTCACTTTCCGGTGTCACAGAAACGTGAAATTTGGCACGAACATTTATTATGTCATTAATAGGAAAAGCTAATGGGTCCCAACCTGATTATTCAATTCTATGCGCAAAAGAATTAGCGTCCAACTTTTACGTGCGGAATGTAATTTTCTCACTTTCTGGTGTCATAGAAACGTGAAATTTGGCACAAGCATTGATCATGTCATAAATAGGAAAAGCTAATGGGTCCCAACTCGATTGTTCAATTCTATGCGCAAAAGAATTAGCGTCCAACTTTTACGTACGGAATGTAATTTTCTCATTTTCCGGTGTCATAGAAACGTGAAATTTGGCACAAGCATTGATTATGTCATAAATAGGAAAAGCTAATGGGTCCCAACTCGATTATTCAATTCAATGCGCAAATGAATAAGCGTCCAACTTTTTTGTACGGAATGTAATTTTCTCACTTTCCGGTGTCACAGAAACGTGAAATTTGGCAGGAGCATTAATTATGTCATAAATAGGAAAAGCTAATGGGTCCCAACCTGATTATTCAATTCTATGCACAAAAGAATTAGTGTTTAAATTTTACGTGCGGAATGTAATTTTCTCACTTTCCGGTGTCATAGAAACGTGAAATTTGGCACGAACATTGATTATGTCATAAGTAGGAAAAGCTAATGGGTCCCAACTTGATTATTCAATTTTTTGCGCAAAAGAATTAGCGTCCAACTTTTACGTACGGAATGTAATTTTCTCACTTTCCGGTGTCATAGAAACGTGAAATTTGGCAGGAGCATTGATTATGTCATTAATAGGAAAAGCTAATGGGTCCCAACTCGATTATTCAATTCAATGCGCAAAAGAATAAGCGTCCAACTTTTACGTACGGAATGTAATTTTCTCACTTTCCGGTGTCATAGAAACGTGAAATTTGGCACGAACATTGATTATGTCATAAGTAGGAAAGGCTAATGGGTCCCAACTCGATTATTCAATTCTATGCGCAAAAGAATTAGCGTCCAACTTTTACGTACGGAATGTAATTTTCTCAATTTCCGGTGTCATAGAAACGTGAAATTTGGCACGAACATTGATTATGTCATAAGTAGGAAAAGCTAATGGGTCCCAACTCGATTCAATTCTGTGCGCAAAAGAATTAGCATCCAACTTTTACGTACGGAATGTAATTTTCTCACTTTCCGGTGTCATAGAAACGTGAAATTTGGCACGAACATTTATTATGTCATAAATGGGAAAAGCTAATAGGTTCCAACTCGTTTATTCAATTCTATGCGCAAAAGAATTAGCGTCCAACTTTTACGTGCGGAATGTAATTTTCTCACTTTCCGGTGTCATAGAAACGTGAAATTTGGCACGAGCATGGATTATGTCATAAATAGGAAAAGCTAATGGGTTCCAATTCGATAATTTAATTGTATGCGCAAAAGAATTAGCGTCCAAATTTTATGTACGGAATGTAATTTTCTCACTTTCCGGTGTCATAGAAACGTGAAATTTGGCACAAGCATTGATTATGTCATAAATAGGAAAAGCTAATGGGTCCCAACTTGATTATTCAATTCTATGCGCAAAAGAATTAGCGTCCAACTTTTACGTACGGAATGTAATTTTCTCACCTTCCGGTGTCACAGAAACGTGAAATTTGGCACGAACATTTATTATGTCATAAATAGGAAAAGCTAATGGGTCCCAACTCGATTATTCAATTCTATGCGCAAAAGAATTAGCGTCCAAATTTTACGTACGGAATGTAATTTTCTCACTTTCCGGTGTCATAGAAACGTGAAATTTGGCACAAGCATTGATTATGTCATAAATAGGAAAAGCTAATGGGTCCCAACTCGATTATTCAATTCTATGCGCAAAAGAATTAGCGTCCAACTTTTACGTACGGAATGTAATTTTCTCACTTTCCGGTGTCACAGAAACGTGATATTTGGCACGAGCATTGATTATGTCATAAATAGGAAAAGCTAATGGGTCCCAACTCGATTATTCAATTCTATGCGCAAAAGAATTAGCGTCCAAATTTTACGTACATAGTTAACATAGTTAACATAATATGTAAGGCTGAATGAAGACAATGTCCATCTAGTCCAGCCTGTCTATCCTACTGTGTTGATCCAGAGGAAGGCAAAAAAAACCAAGGCCAGAAGCCAATTAGCCCTTTTGGGGGAAAAATTCCTTCCCGACTCCCTAATGGCAATCAGACTGTTCCCTGGATCAACCCCTAATAGTTCCTACCTGCCGGTATACCCGGATTGACAATTAACCTAAGATTTATATCCTGTAATATCCTTCTTCTCCAGAAAGACATCAAGTCCCCTTTTAAACTCCTCTATGGATTTTGCCATCACCACTTCCTCCGGCAGAGAGTTCCACAGTCTAACTGCTCTTACAGTAAAGAATCCCCTTCTATGTTGGTGATGAAACCTATTTTCCTCTAATCGTAGCCGATGTCCTCTTGTTACCGTCCTGGTCCTGGGTGTAAACAGATCATGGGAGAGATCCTTGTATTGTCCCCTCATGTACTTATACATGGTTATTTGGTCGCCTCTTAACCTTCTTTTTTCTAGAGTAAATAGTCCCAATTTGGATAGCCTCTCTGGGTATTCCAGTTCTGTCATTCCATTTATCAGTTTAGTTGCCCTTCTTTGAACCCCCTCAAGCACTGTGACATCTTTCCTGAGCACCGGTGACCAGAATTGTATGCAGTATTCCATGTGAGGCCTGACAAGTGCCTTATATAATGGAAGGATAATGTTCTCGTCCTTCGCCCCTATTCCTCTTTTAATGCACCCCAAGACTTTATTTGCCTTTGCAGCAGCTGACTGGCATTGGTTACTCCAGTTTAGTCTATTATCCACTAATACCCCCAGATCCTTTTCCATATCACTTTTCCTAGTGGTACCCCATTAAGTGAATATTGGTGACATCCGTTCCTCCTGCCCATGTGCATAGTCTTACATTTTTCAACATTGAACTTCATTTGCCATTTTTCTGCCCAAGCCCCCAGCTTGTCCAGGTCCGTTTGCAGCCGCACATTGTCCTCCGTTGCATTAATTATATTGTATAATTTTGTGTCATCTGCAAATATTGATATTTTGCTGTGCAGCCCCTCTATCAGGTCATTGATAAATATGTTGAACAGAGTGGGGCCTAGTACTGAACCCTGTGGGACCCCGCTAGCGACTGTGGTCCAATCAGAGTACGAACCATTTATTACCACCCTCTGCTTTCTATCATTGAGCCAATTTTTTACCCACTTACAAACGTTTTCGCCCAGTCCGAGCTGCCTCATTTTGTATATTAGTCTATTATGTGGCACGGTGTCAAAGGCTTTAGAGAAGTCCAGATATACAAGATCAATAGATTCTCCCTGGTCCAGCTTAGAGCTTACTTCATCGTAGAAACTGATCAGATTTGTCTGACATGAGCGACCCTTCATGAATCCATGCTGGTGAGGAGTTATTCCCTTATTCTCCTTAAGGTACTCAACGATGGCATCTCTCAGAATCCCCTTGAAAGTTTTTCCCGTTACTGAAGTGAGACTTACTGGCCTGTGGTTACCAGGCTCACTTTTGCTCCCTTTTTTGTAAATTGGAACCACGTTGGCAATGCGCCAATCCAATGGTACTACACCGGTCTTGATAGAGTCCAGAAATATTAGGTATAGCGGCCTAGCTATCTGGTCACTTAGTATCCTTGGGTGTAATCCATCTGGGCCCGGCGATTTATCAATTTTAGTTTTCTTTAGACGCTTCCGCACCTCCTCCTGCGTTAGGTATGAGATATTTTGTGAGGGGTTCGTTTTATTCCCCTGCACGTACGGAATGTAATTTTCTCACTTTCCGGTGTCATAGAAACGTGACATTTGGCACGAGCCTGATTGTTTCATAAATAGGAAAAGCTAATGGGTCCCAACTCGATAATTCAATTCTATGCGCAAAAGAATTAGCGTCCAAATTTTAGCGCACGGAATGTAATTTTGTTACTTTCCGGTGTCATAGAAACTTGAAATTTGGCACGAACATTAATTATGTCATAAATAGGAAAAGCTAATGGGTGCCAACTCGATTATTCAATTTTATGCGCAAAAGAATTAGCGTCCAAATTTAAGTACGGAATGTAATTTTCTCCCTTTCTGGTGTCATAGAAACGTGAAATTTGGCACGAGCATTGATTATGTCATAAATAGGAAAAGCTAATCGGTCCCAACTCGATTATTCAATTCTAGCGCAAAAGAACTAGCGTCCAAATTTTACGTACAGAATCTAATTCTCTCACTTCTTGGTGTCCTAGAAACATGAAATTTGCAACGGGCATTGATTATGTCATAAATAGGAAAAGTTAATGGGTCCCAACTCGATTATTCAATTCTAAGCGCAAAAGAATTAGCATCCACATTTTACGTACGAAATTTAATTCTCTCACTTCCTGGTGTCATTTTATATAAAGGAAACGTCGCATTGTTACCTCCCATGGTGTTTCCTGGGTAACGCAGAGAACTATGCAAAATGGTGACCATATGTTTTTCCTCAGTATCTCTAAAGTAACCACGACTTCATAAGATTTTCCGTGTGAACACCAGATAAACACCAGTACCAAATTAACTCTGGCGAAGCCGGGTATATCAGCTAGTATATATATAATATATAGTTTTGCGTTTATGCCAACTATCTTGGATTCTCATTTCTTTGTGCCTACCAGATTAATACTTAAATATTGGTATTATTCTGCCCTCTCTATATCATGTCTACTGTGTGTGTGTGTGTTTGTGTGTATGTATATGTATATATGTCTGCTATTCAATATAATGTGCCTTCTTGCCGGTAGATATATTAAGCTCACTGACACTGAAGTCTTTATTACTGTACGAAACTGTCTATAAGAAAGGCTGTCTTTATTGCCCACAGCAACCGCTCACATCGCAGCTTTCCATTTTCAAGAGCAAGATGTGCTGATTGGCTGCTATGGGCAACAAATACAACCTTTCTGTGTTTTACATAAAAATCTTCAAAAAAATGGTTAAAATGCAAAACAAATAGGGTCATGTTTCCCAAAAATGTAGTTTCTATAATCTCTTCAAGCATTCCGAGATGTGAGGTCCCAGATGCGCGGTCCTAGATGCGCGGTCCCAGATGCGCGTTCCCAGATGCGCGGTCCTAGATGTGAGGTCCTGCTTAGCACTGGTTTTGTCATTTTGCTCCCATTGTTGTTTTTTCTCTTCACAGGCAAAAAAGTCTATTTATTCTCATCTAAGCACACTTGCAGATTTTTCTATTGAGATGTTTGATGTCCTCGATGAGATCAACTATCAGTCTTATAATGATTTTGTTCTGAGAGTGGGTAAGATTATAATAGCAGCCCTTTGTATTTGTTAAACTGTTATACTGGATCTCATATAGTCTGCGTCCAGCTATGTCGCCCGTTTACAGGTCGCCCCAGAGTCGTGGATAGGTGATAAAACTTTGATTCGGGGAGTCTCACTGCCCCCCCCCTCCCCCCCTGCTCACTGGGGTGGGGGTGCTGAATGGAGGGAAGGGGTCATAGTGGTGAGACGCCCCATCAGAGTCATATCACCTATCATTTTGGGACAACACCTTTTATTTGGTTTTGGACTTTTACTTTTAAACTTATTGCAAGTTAGAGCTTGTGTTATAACCCAGAGCTGCATTCACAATTTTGCTGGTTACTATTGGAAACAGTCCGCAAGCTTGTGAAAACTCCTTGGGCAGTTCTAAACTGCAATAATATACATGTTATTTTTTTTCTACAGATACTAATTAGCTGTAATATGGTATTTAACATGTTTGTGCGCACTGTATATGCTTTAGCATTACTGCAGCTAGATGAAAGTAAAACCTGCATGATTAAATCTTAGACTTTATTCACATGGGCAAGTGCGAGTTGCACCCAAGGATCACAGGCACAATACCGCCTGTATGCTGTCCCATCTGCAAGGACAGTGCATATTACATGTCCAATGCTTATCCATGAATACAGATGAGAACTGGACATTGGTCCATGTGAAAACTGTCTTGTGTGCCTTGTCTCATAGGCTATAATGGGTGTATGTCCTATCTGTGAGATACATCGACAGCACACAGACAGAAAATATGCCTGTGTGAATTATCCCATAACCCCCCCAGTAAGTCAGGAGGCGTTCTGTTCATTCTTCAGGAAAAGGACATACCAGTTTTGGACAAGCAGGGCCTGTTCTAATCCAAACAGCTGTGGCTCCAGTTCTATTGATGCTACTGACATCCGTGAAGTCAAAGTTCTTGATTTTAACCTGACATTGAAAGCTTGTCCATTGAATCCATAGGACCAGAGTTACAGGCGTTTGAAGTGAGGTCAGAAATACTGAATTTACGTGTCATTTCAGAGGGGAGGGGGGTGAGCAGGCAGCAGAGAACAGATCTAATAGATCTTGTGTCTGTTTTCCTATCCTAGGGCAGGGTAATGTTAGTGCAAACCAATGTTTGCTATACGATATGCTATTGGGGTCCAAATACAATGTTAGAGGTAGGCTGAGCTCAGAAGAATATCAAAACATCAACTGTTAGCGTGATCAAAGTAATATGTTTATTGATTGACAGACCGCAGCTTTTATAGAAGCACATGATCTAATTACAATAATTCAAATATAGTCTAACTCATTTATTACCATTGGTCAAAGGAACATAAACATGCAAGATAAAGAATTTAACATCTAAACTTGCTGAAGGGAAAGCAGAGCAGATGCAGTAGAATCCGACATGATTGACTTCTCAGAATATAGAGATACTTAATTATAAACGGTAATTGTTTAGAGAGAGACAGGAGAACCGGGCGCAATGACCCGAGACAGTCTATCTAGGGCCTTGGAATGTTCTAATCATCGAGGTCCCGTCTTACTCTTCAATATATTTTAGCAAATCCTGTTAAAGGAAAAGTACAAAATAATTGACATAGAAGATGGCTACTTGCCGACTGCGCATCGGGTAGAACACGGGGTCATATTCATTTCACTAACAGTAACAAGGACTGTTCTTCATGTTAACACTCCTTCCTTATCAGACAGCATATTAGCTCTCTGATTGTCACATTAGCTTCTCTAATCCCTCCTCTATGTTGTTTAATGTGAATTTTGTAAAGGGTTGTTTTCCCATTACACAAAGCTTTAAATATTGAAAAAGAACAAACAAAATAATCTACACGTAATCGGTGTTGCCGCATCCATAACAACCCAAACTGCAGGATTATATTCATCCATCATGATAAATCCCGTAAGAAAAAAACTAAAAGGAAAAATGCCAAAAAAGCCATTTTTGGTTTCTTTCACTTCCCCAAAACGAAAACCAAAAGTAATCAAAAAGTTTTATATAACTCAAAATTGTACCAATAAAAAGCATGTGATCCTCGATAACAAGTCCTCATCCAGCTCCGCCCACAGAAAAAGAACAATGCTTTGGTCTTGGGATGTGGGGACAAAATACTTTTATTAAAAAAAATAGTATTTACATTGTGCTAAAGTAGGCAGGAAAACATAATAAACCCTATAAACTGTAATGAGCTGTAGAATAGTTAATATAATGGTTAGAATGTCGTAAAGATAAACCGTGAAAAACAAGAGTGAAGTTGCTATTTTTCTGTCGTCCCCCAGCAAAAAATAATGTTATTTCATACATTATTTGTACCCGAAATTGGTTGCTATAAAAACTGGAATTTGTCCTGTAAAATACAAGATGCCACCCAGCTGTGGTGACGATAGAGTGGAAAAGGACCTACCGATTCTTAAGGGGAAATTAGTTACGTCACTAAGGAGTAAACACGGACTTAAAGCGACCGAGCTCTGCGCCAAATATGTTTACAGGAGATATAAATAATCGGCAATTAAAAGGTGATCTTTTCAGACAGTTTTTCTAATGTTAATGTAACCGTTAGGTTATTATTACTGGAAATCTAGCAGAAGACACACAAACTCTGAAGTAAACCTGCGACGGCGCTAGAAAGTAGACCAACTATTCTGTAGAGGTTTTCAAACTGACAGCCAAAAGTATTTGCTAAACTTAAACTCCATTAAGCCGACTTCCTTAATGTATTGACTGTTGAGTTTGATTCAAGCTGAATATACAAGATTACATGTAGTGAATGTTCTAACACGGCAGATGAGCGGCCACCATATGTAGTGGAGGACAGAAAGGTATTCCCGATGACTTGTCTATCATATCCGTCTAGATGTCTATGTAGGCGCACTATACTTTATAAGGGGCTGAAAGGCAAACATAAATAGTATAATAGCACACAGTAAGCACAAAGAAATATTTGCTATAGTTCCCTGAAAGCTCTGACAACACAGGCAGTAAGCTCTGACAACACAGGCGGTAAGCTCTGACATCACAGGAACCCTAGAGGTTTTCCAAAATCTTGCAATCAAAGCCTTTGCTTCTACTAGGACATGGAAGTTTATGGTCGTATCCGTATGGGCTAAACATGCAATGTCTACATGCAGCAATGCTAAGGAGCAGCTCCATATTGGAATACTTACGCCTCGTTCAGACGAGCCTTTTTTTGTGCACAAATAGCCGTGCATAAAGATCACATCTATAAGAACCAATGGTTTCCTATTGAAGCGTTCACATGGATGATTTTTAGACGCGCAAAATCCTCGCACCTTCAAAAGATGGGACATGTGTGGCTGCAATGCCGCATCTAAGGTGCGTGCTGCGTGAACAGATGGGACCGGACCTGTCTTTGGTGCGTGTTGCGCAGGCGTTCCCATTGACTCTTATGGGACCTGGATTAACACGCAGCACCACCAGGGATTGTGTGAACAAGCAAATTATACGCAAATGTAGATCACGCCTTTAGCTTCATTCACGCAATTTTTCCACATGTGAGCGACAATCTTTTTGCGCGGCCATTTGTGCACAAAAAAAACTGCTGGTCTGAATGAGGCCCTACAGTAGTTTCAGAAGGAATTTAGCTCGGTTCCAAAAGCAGCGAATACTTGCAGTTAATACCAAAAAATGTGTTTCCAGGTTCCTTTGCCACTAGAGCATCTCCAGCGTTTATCTGACCTTGTGGGATAAATAGCAGAGAGGCGTCTAGGAATGAGATCCCAACGATGGAGAAGCTTACTGGTTAACCCGACAGGAGATGGACATTGGGAAAGCCAGTTTGCTAATGTAAACCTCCAGTCTTCTGTGCCTATAGAGATAGCTGGGGGCCTCTCCCAGAGATCGGGCCAACATGACTATAGAAAGTCTGGAGACGCCTTTGGCAACTTTATTTACATTAGAGAATAATAATTCACTAATTCAACCATAGTTTTGGGAAGAGATCACAAATTAAGGGAGAGTAATAAAATGGCGCATCCTGAGGAATGTATAAAATCTTTGCTAGGAATGTGAAATTTAGCAGAAATGTCATTAAAAGACATTAGGTGATTACCTTCCCACATATCTGAGATTGAAATTACCCTGCAGTGGTCCAGTTACTAATTGGGATATGTGGAAAACTAAAGGGTGTCATCTGTAAGGCCTCGTTCAAACCGGCTACAAACTCCTCACTACAGAACGCATGGATGTGAGGCTCATGGTGGCCAAGGGGATCCTTCACATGAGATGCTCTGGAGCCTGAAGGAACCCCTTGGAAACCATCAGCTTCACATCCATGCGTTTTGTAGCAATGATTTTGTAGCCGGTGTGAAGGAGGCCTAAAGGTGATTTAGGGAATCTGAAGGAGATAAAGATTTGGAAATGATGATGCGTTTCCATGCGGTGATCCCGGCTCTAATAGTAATTAAGGAGATTTAGGTGCAGAAACTCCCGAGTTCTTAGCATAATAAAACATCGGCAGGTAAAGTGTTTAGAAACAATGTTTCCATATTCACCTCAATACTTTGTGACAGTATTGGCTTGGTCAGTTATGGTCTCATAGTGGTGATAAGACACTTGTGGGAAGCCTATTTCACCTTTATGTAGGAGATCACTTACTTCACAGAGGGGATCGAGTCCAAGTTAGTAGTTTGAGGATCGCTTCAGGATGATGGGGATAATATGTAGTTGTTTAATTCATATTAGTACAAATAGAATAGGTATAAGGTAAAATACAGAAAAGTATGTAGAAAAAGAAAACCTCAAGCATAGTATAAGCGAGGATAAGGACTTAGGTCCTCTCACACCGGCTACAAAATCTCGCTAAAAAATTATCGCTAAAAGCGCCTGTATGTGAAGCCCATATGATTCCCAATGGGTTCTTTCAGTCTACAAATTAGGGCGATGAATGTGTAGCCCGTGTGAACGAGGCCTTACTCTTACAGGAAGCTCATTGCCGTTCATATTAGAGCGGGTCGTGTCTTAG
The DNA here is from genome assembly GCF_035609145.1 of Eleutherodactylus coqui. NCBI lineage: Eukaryota > Metazoa > Chordata > Amphibia > Anura > Eleutherodactylidae > Eleutherodactylus > Eleutherodactylus coqui. Next base: position 3,412,197 of record NC_089848.1, on the reverse strand, counting down.
TGACGCATCTCGGGGCATTATCTCTTTAAGTACATGTACCACAATTTCAAACTCTCCAGCCTTGTATAACTCTCACTTTGAACCTTGATTTTGACATATTCACTTTATCCTATCTCCATTTGAAATCTTTCATCTCTATTCACAACATTTCTATGTATACATGAATTTCTTGTTGTATCTATGGCTGTTATCTCGACTGTGACCATCTAAGTAACGCTCACCATAGGACGTCACTCGGGGGCGTCCCGCATTGAGAACACTCATAATACTCCTAATGGTCGTTTGGACACACATGAAATACAACGTCGGTTCTGCGTGCTACTTGGCGTCACTCGGATGTGCCAGCACCGAGATACGTCACTAAGATACAAACTGCGCTAATGTGAACGGCGATGAACTTCCTTCAAGAGTAAGTCCTTATCCTCGCTATACTATGCTTGAGAAAGGGGTCTTTTGTACCCCAAAACGCATCGCCAGGCGACTCCCTGATAAATCTCTGTGACTTTTAATGTTATTATTTTTCTTTTTTATTTTATATATATTTTCTGCATTTTACCTTATACCTCCTCCATTTATACTAATGTGAATTAAACAACTGGAAATGATCCCTAGCCTCCCAAGGCGATCCTTAAACTACTGACCCGGACTGCGGGGACCTGGTTGGATCAGAGTCCCCTCTGTGAAGTAAGTTCCATTTTATACATTACATCTTAAAGCAGCATCTCTTCTCTTTGTGATCTCCTACATTCTTTGTGGCCAAGGTCGTATAGACCTGGGTATTTCCGTTGCCGCTCTCCCTGCTATTTGACACCTGGTGGGATCTTATACTCGTGACAACTATTGAAGGCAAACTTGGACCATAGGTGTGGAGACCGGTCATCCGACAGGCCCCACACCAGGTGAGTCCACCTCTATATTGTCTTCATCATATTATTGTTAAGTCCTCAATCGCTCCTTGGAGTGCCGACACTACTACGTATTTCTTTATTCCACCTTAATGGATGGGAAGATATAAAGTATGGGCTGCCACACGGGGGCATTGCCCTTTCCAGACATGTTTGCTAAGAATCTTTGTAGTTTATCTAGGTGAGATGCTAGAACAGGGAGATTCCTAAGCAGGTGAGTATAGAGGATTTATGGAGTTATTAGCATCGTGATGGTTGCTATTATGCCGACCCATTATGCTTCATATTTAGAGAATTGGTTAAATCACGCGCAATACCTTGGGGTAATGGAATATAATTAGCCATAAATAGTGTTTGGATGGGAAGGATAGTTTTATCCGATACCCCGGAAAATGAGAATCTGCTTCTTAAACTGTAAATAACAGTCAGGTATTTATATGATGTCTAGCTTGTAATAAGATGCTGCTAAATGCATTTCATGTTTCCAACACCGCAGAAAATCCAGATTCTGGGTTGGTAAGGGCTATAATTACGTCATCCACAAACAAACAGATTTTGTGTTCTCTTCCTCCTACAGTAATTCCAGATACATCTTTTACGTTCCTCATTCAATCTGCTAAGGGCCCCATAACCAGAGTAAAGATTAAGGGTGATAATGGACATCCTTGCCGAGTGCCATTGAAGATATTAAATGTTTTAGAGGTGTATCCAGAAGTTAATGCAGCCCCAGATGGGAGAGAGAGTAGTGCCATCATTGAGATATATGCTACTGCAGATATCCCCAATTTGAGCAGAATTTCATTTAGGTATCCCAATGGACTTCTCTGCATCGAGATAAAGAAGCTGAAAAGCCGTCCAAGTTTTTTTAATAATGTTAATAATGTTTACAAATCTATGGGTCCCGTCAACCGAGCACCTACCCTCAGCGAAACCTACCTGATCATGATAAACCAGAGTAGGTCAAATATCCACTAACCTAGTTTCTAAAATGTTTGTATATATTTTTAAGTCCGTGTTAATGATATAACACAAACCTCATCAACCAACACAAACATATGTTTGAGTATGCAATAACCCTTTAGTGATGATCAAGGGGTTGGTTTTGGCAGAAAAAGGAGGTAAGCAGCTTTAACAAGTCGATCTCCAATCAATAATACTTTATTACTTCTTCATACAGGACAGTGAAATATAAACTGTAAAAACATTCCAGTAAGCCACCTACGTGAGTCTACTAGGGGGTCCAGTCTAAAGAGGTCGTCTTGTCGCTGGTAGATGCGCTGTCACAATTCGATCAAAATGTATGCCAAGAACCTCAATTACATATATAGTAGCTTTACCAGAAAGGGTTGAAATGATCAAACTAACTTGAAGATGTCACTGCCAGACAAAGTCCTCAACTTTCACACTTGATCGCTGAGCATTTCCAATGTTGCCTTCATTCCATGTAATAGTTTGTTAATATTAAACTCTTTTCAGGTATCAATGTTGGCCCTGTAGTTGCAGGAGTCATCGGTGCCCGGAGGCCGCAATATGATATTTGGGGCAATACAGTAAATGTTGCCAGCAGAATGGACAGCACAGGGGTGCAAGGGAAAATCCAGGTACATCTTATTTGTATTATTTTTTGCTGTTCGTCTTTAGTTGTTTTTATTTTAACTCTAAATATTTTTGTTTATAAATAGAGCCTCGTGGGGTGCAGAGTGTTATGGCAGCAGAAATGCAGTCCTAAGCTCTCGCTCACGACCTGAAGGTTGCAGGTTCAATCCCCGCTTGGTTCAGGTAGCCGGCTCAAGGTAGACTCAGCAGCCTTTCATCCTTCCAAGGTCGTTAAAATGAGCACCTGGCTTGTTGGGGTGTAAAAAATAAATTACCGGAATTTTTTTTATTTAAATAGTTTGCATTATACCTCAAATAAAATGGCAGGTAGTGACAGCAATTCTAGGTACGCTAAATTACAGCCAATATACTTTTGCTCCTAGGTAACTGAAGATGTTCATCGGATTTTGAAGAGATGCAATTATGAATTTGTTTGCCGGGGAAAAGTCAGCGTTAAAGGCAAAGGGGAAATGTTAACTTACTTCCTTGAAGGAAAAGTTGATGGAATAAATGCACAAACTCGATCTTTAAACTTGGAACGGAAAATGTACCCCTACGGTAGAACAAACATTCAGACAAAGCTGGGCACTAGCTGTCCGTCAGTGTCGTCTTCAGCAAGTTTTGCAGTAAGCCCTACACTGGGCACACTTCAAGCTACAACATCTCATGCAAATCAGACTCTACGTTACCTTCCCTCTGTGCCTGCAGTCGAAGAGGCATAAAACAAAGAATACTTGTTTACGCCATCTACAGTGAGCTTAATGCAATTGCCTGTTCTTGTAATAAATAAGGGTTCAAGAGATGTCACAAAACCAAGGATCAATTACCCAACCAAAGAGAACTATGGGAACTGTAAGAATGGGAAAAATCAAGGGCTAAGAATTGTGTTAGGAGTTCAGGGAACAAGGGTCATGCTCCGGTTTCTAATGACGGGTGACTGATTGAATGGGGTATACTAAACCTGATTCAACCAATGATTGCATACTGATAATGAGAAGTGTCTGTATAGATTTCTAAAGCATAAACAAGGGATACATTCATGAAAGGTACTTACTTATTTCCAGGGAGGTGATGGAAAACACTGCAACAATAAAGACTAATGGAAAGGTTTGGTGTTACAGGAGATAACTAACTTCCCTTTATGAATGTACCCCCAGTGTGTTCAGGCACCAACACCTTTGTAGGTTCATTTCATGATAATTCCGTAGGACTTCCACCTTTAAGTCATTGACGGTGCTAATAATTGAAGGTTAAATCACTTCTAATGTTTAACCCTGACTGGATACTTTTGCACGCGGTTTGTCTAGGTGCGGACTAATTACTTTACCTTCCCATGCTTTTGCACGTAGCTCTTATCTTTGCATGAAACTTTGATAAATACACAGCAGAAAAATGAGGAAAACTATGATTTGGACTCAGGGTTAGATGGAGACAGTGGAATAGCAATGTTAGAATTCAGACTTGTGTGATACATTCTAAGCACTGATCGAGTCCCGGCATCACACAACTCTGAGAATGTTCTAACACTCCACCGGTAATGTGGGACGTTAGACGTGAAGACCACTTGTATCACTACAGACTGTAGGTGATGCCAGAGGGATCCGTCCTCCATACATCCTAGAAGTGTTTGCCACTTACTGGAAGCTTGGCTGCTAGTTACATTACAGTAATTGGATGTTGTAAATAATAGTTCTAAATGGATCGCATCCAGCTTTGTTTTATACATTTCTCGACCTGTTGCCTACACACAGCCATTTATCTTGAGAATGTTTGGTTGCTATTCGTTAAACTAATGGACAAATTACACATAACAATAAGCAATTACCAAATTAGCAATATCAACACAATCCCTAATACGTTTGTCTTGCTGCATTATAGCAGGTTGGGCAATCTCTTCTCCAATACAGTCATGTGATTCCTCTTTAACCCTTTACATTCACACACTCAAGTTGTGCTCAAATACTAATCCCTCACCTACGATAACCGCCTTTTGCGCCATTCACTTAGCAAGTTCTGCAGTCTTAAATATCGCTGTTTAGTTTGTGTTTTAGGGTCTGTCGGCCCATTATTAACTATGGAGGTTATTCTAAAGTGTTGCTTCTCTGCATAAGGCCAGTTTACGCCAAGTGCACTGTAACATGTCTGTAATACGGACGTATCACAGTTGACGATACAACCGTATGCCATCGGTATTTCTGCGGTTTGGGATCTGTATTCACCTGCATATTTGCTGTCATTGTTTTTATTTTGTAATGAGCAAAAAATAGAAAATACCACCAATATGGAGGCAAAAACGGACATTAATAGCTCATGCTAAATACGCACGGTGCTGTATACGGCCGGTGAATACATACAGAGATTTACATTAGGTCCGTATTATAGTCCACAAAACACGGAATACATAGAGTTAAAATATGCTTGTTTGAAAGCGGCCTAAAGCAAATTGTTAAAGAGGGGAAGGGAAGACTACAGAAAAGCCCCGGCCATGCTAGTGGAGTCAGAGAAGAAGATGTTGTCCTAGGGTTAATGACCACACTCGGTAAAAAGAATACTTGGTTTCAGGCATTCTTTGCCAAGTCCTCGTGTTTCCTCCTACTACCTCCTGATGCCTGAGAACCCTCCTATTACAATACAGAATACTGTAGGGAGGAGCTCAGTATCTGTCAAGCAGACCCCAGTCTCATCCATGTATTGACTACTGCTTCTTGGTCCGCTTAGTGCTGTATCCGCCCTTGAAAACAAGATTTGTTCTTATTTCACTTTCATTGAGCAAAATTTAACCCTAACAATTAACCCCTAAGAGTCACATTCATATTGAAGAAACACTCCCAAAAATCTATTTTTTACTGTAGATTATGTCTAAATTTGGCGCAGAACTCCGTTCCCTTAAGAGGATTTCTACAACTAATTTTAGCCTTAAGTGCCAGTAAATCATTTGTCCTTCTGTGTTCCAGCAGTCATAACTAGTTGATTTTGTCGTCACTGTAGCTGTATTTGTGGGACGGGGCAAGTTCCAGTTTTTATAGGAACCAGTTTCAAGTCCATGTAATGTCTGGTTTTACTTTTTTTTTTTTGCTGTGGGGAATGGAAAAAAGTAACTTCCCCATTGGTTTTTGTGAGTTGTTTTCATCGCATTCACCATGTGGTTCTAATGTTATGTGAACTCCGTTCTACAGGTCATTACGATTACAACAGCAAATATAGTGAGGTTTCATTACATTTTCCTACTTGTCACCATACTTGAAGCCCAGAGGAGTCTTATTTCTGCACTGTCAGGGCTGCATGAGGGCTTGTTTTTTGCGTGATGACTTCTAGTTTTCATTTAGGACATTTTAATTACTTTTTATTCCTGTTTTGGGGAAGTGAGATGAACAGGTATTTAGACATTTTCTTTACTGGCTGGATAAATAATGGAATATTTCGTAGTGCGGGTAGTTATGAACGTGGAGATACCAATTATGTGTTCATTTTTTGTTAGTTTTATTTTTTTCAATATTTAAAGGATTGTTTAAAGGGAAAAATTTGTTTACATTTTTTTTCTGCACAAACCGTTTACATGCTTGAATATAAGGGAACAATTTGTACTTCTTTTCTCATCCTCTCCTTATTTGGGCTTCAAAATACCGATGCAGAATAGTGACCCGATCTGCAACGGATCAGTAATGTCGAAGTATACCCTTTCACCATGACTTCCATTATATATTTTCTCTATCGTTCTTTTGAGCACTTTTTGCAGTACTACAGCGACAAATTGCAGTATATTGTTGGAATGCTTCATGACTCATTTAGTGTATTTTTATGGATTTAATTGCCGCATTAAATCTGTATTTGGAACTAAGATGAAACTTCCCCCTTCATTTCTTTCCGTTCCTGGCCTGGCTTCCCCTATTTATTGCAGTTCCTTCTTATTGTTCAACAACTCAGAGTTCTAGTTTTCTGAAGGTGCGGTCAGTAGAGATGAGCGAACGTACTCGGTAAGGCTGATTTCGCAATCGAGCACCGCGATTTTCGAGTACTTCACTACTCGGGTGAAAAGTACTCTGGGGCGCTGTGGGGGCGGGGTGTGGCGTGGTGGAGCGGGGGGGTAGCAGCGCGGAACAGGTGGGAGCCCTCTCTCTCTCCCTCTCCCCCCCACTCACCCACAGTGCCCCCGAGTACTTTTCACCCGAGTAGTGAAGTACTCGAAAATCGCGGGGCTCGATTGCGAAATCGGCCTTACCGACTACGTTCGCTCATCTCTAGCGGTCAGCATTAGATTCCTGCTACTTTCATAGTGTTATTATACAATCTCAAGCTTCCTTCCATCTGCTCATTTCTATTGTCTGAGCAGTTTATTTTCCCAATGAAATTTTTGAAGTCAGCCGGTCGTGTTGAATATGGACTATTTGTAGGCAGAGTGTTCTAGAGCAGAAGGCACAGGGGACATTGATCTATACCTCTGTTAGAAAAGATATGCAAGTAGAACTCGTACTTTGTGCTTCAGAACTCGAAATCCTAGATAAGTAGGGATGAAATCAGTAAAGTTATTCAGTGCAGAGCATGCACATCCCAACTCAGACTGCTTTTGAGAAATTTTCTGTAAAAGTTCTTTTTGAAATAAGTATTCTTATAGTTCATGTACTGAATAATTTTAGTTTTATTGTTAACACAATATATGTGAAAATCTTGCCTCAGAATTCATGGTAGATGGCGGCTGATGAAATATCACTTCGGGCCGGGGGTTGGGATGTGCCGGCCTTGCACTGAGCCCTTCAGTTTTTTTCCCTAAAAATCATACCTTAATCTGCAGATTGGGCAAAATATGTGACATGAGAAGTTACCTTTACCAGCTTCTGGTTTGGTTCTTAACATAGGTTCCTCAAGAAAAAAAAACATAACGTTCAGTTTTTTTTCTTATTTTCTGCAAATATTTCTCAAACAGAAAGAACACTTACACGGAGCGGCATCGCTCAATCCCACGGCATACTGGTAAATGTACAAGGTTGGCGAATCGTGATTTATGAAATCCTGTTCACACAATGCAGTTGTATGGTATACTGCAAAAAGGCACTCCTGAAAACCATGGTTACATGTTACATTTGACAGAGAAAAGTCCTCCTATTTCCATTTCCTAGAACAAGTTATTTAAAAAGTAAAACTGCCCCTATGTGGTCTAATAAGCCTGTTTACTGCTTACAACAAAGCATTATAGAAGTGATCAGTAGATGGGATGGAGATGTCTCCCAGTGGGAATGAAAAAGTGAGAGCGTATATAAAAGTGTTTTTAAAAAGGGTGTTAATAAACATATCTGGTATGACTGCAGCCGGAACAACCCATATAATCCACACTGTGTAAAAATCATAAAACTAGGGCAGGATTTCTTGATTTTCCATACTCCTCCAAAAAAATAATAGATTGATCATCAATTTATATATACCTCAAAATAGTTCTATTGAAAATCATGATTGGTCCCTGAAGGACACATATCGCTACATTGGTAGGAAAATAAAGGTATGGCCATTATTGGGCAAAAGTAAATAAAACACTTTAAAAAATCTGTACACATTTGATATTGTTATAATCCTACCGACCTATAGCATAACATGTAACATATAGTGGTATTTATGATGCACTGTGAATGGTAGACATATAAAACATCAAAAAAACGAGGTCAAAATTGCTGTTTTCTCTGCAAGCCCCCCTGAAAAAAAAAAGTTACAGTAACTACCATTTAAATTCTTTTTCTGTGAATCATTAGTACAAGCATTGATGAGAAACTTGGTAATATAATTCATTACAAAAAAAAGTCCCTTTTTCTACGTATCCAACTCCTCTCCTTCTACCTGTTTCCTGCACTAATTACTTACTCTCAGTTCTCAAAGAGGCACAGGCACACAGAGGTACTGCAGGTTCAAGTGTTTTACTATCTCATCTTGGTGATGGATTCACAGCAACACTGCTCGTTACTGCTGTATAATGTCCTCTATGCTGCTGCTTCTGTGTATGATAGAGAATCAGGATCTCCTCTTTTCTCTCTATGGGAGACATTATAGCAGCTAGGCTCCACCTACTCTTGAGCTGAATTCAGGGACAACTGACAATTAGCGATGGACGCCGCAGAGGTGGCAATGTGCAGGAAAATGCAGGATATGAGTTCTATACTAATCAGGAATATTATTATTGCTATCTGTCATGAACACAAATAGCAGCTTATTCTGAAACGTCACCAGAATGTCTATTATTCATCAGTGAGTTAAATATACTCCAAAATGTTGCCATTGAAAAATACAATTCAAGCCGTTAAAACAAGCCCTCAAACAACTACATCTAAGGAGAAATAACAAAAATGGTCTCTCTTAATGCAGTGACACAAAAAACTTAGTGTGGTCCTAAGCAGCAAACAGGCTTGGTCTCTTAGGGGCTCCTCCCAAATGTTTGTGTACCCTGCTAGTCAAGGGAAATGTTTGCTTTTACAGTTTACATTTATATACATTTCAGCAGTTCTTCACCCTGATTATGTTATGGTTTCTTAGTAACATTCTGCTATTTATAGTTTTAGTGAGGTGTGAAAAGACATTCTGACAAACCGAAACCTGTGCAAAGTAAAACTGTACCCATTGTAAAATGCCACAGTAGCACTTAAACCCCAGATTCCTTCCTGTGTGTGTCCAAATCCATGAACTAATAGAACAGATATTGTCCCTTATTAATAGCCGGGATCATCATAAACACAAAGACATAACCCTATACAACATCATCCGTGCTGCTGAGTCTGCATTCTTCAAGCTTTAAGTGATACTGTGTGTGGGCAACAGGCAACGAGTTAATGCGGAAGTCACTGTAAAGCTCACAACTGCTTATTGTACAATTTTCTATACAGAATGTTGGGAGCTCATACAAAAGTTCAAGCTACAACAGAAAAGCACAGATAAAAAACCAAACCTGATTTTGTATTTCTGCAGCCTGCGAGGAGCTCCGTGCGCTCAGCAATAAATGGGCAAATCTTTTGTAAATAGTATTTAAAGCTCTCAGCTTCCTGTCATCCATGTAAGATTGGGCTTCCAAGGAGCTTGAAGAGTAAAATATCCTTTTATAATAATCATTTCCTATAATGGCACTACAGAAGATTTGGGGTATCGTAAAGCGCTGTACTAGAGGAGAGCACTTTATAGTCTGACAATCATACATTGTACCTTCTAGATAAAGATACTAAGTAAATGGCACTATTATGCAAGTTCTGTCTTTGAACCGGTTTATGCCTCCATTGAGACGATGTCCAAAATGTTCGTACAAATTACCAGTCAATAGAAATAAGTTATTTTTTTAATTGAAACTCACATTTTACAAGACTTGGGCAAACTAGATGTTTTCCTATTTCTCTTTTACTCTTTTGCAGATGGTTTTATCCCTTAAAATGTGAGTTAACAATGAAGAATTGAACTAAAGCGTGTTTACATCCGGTATTCATCTGTAATTACTGTTTTTCCATATATTTACACATTTTCATTACAATTACACAGTATTTCTCACAGCTTGTATTAAAGGGTTATCCCAAATAAGACTTTTGTGACCTAGCAGTGGGAGACGTGTCATGGATGGAGGTCCATCCACTGGTTGTGGCCATTAATGTAGACTAGATGGTCACATGACGGGTCATGTTCTAAATCATTGGATAGAAGTTATTGGAAATCTGCAATTGCTGTATGCTGAGGATTCACACATAGATGAAATCACCAATTATTGCAAAGAAAGAAGTATAAGAAAGGCTTTGGGTGAAGCTTTGTCTCCATCATGATAGTGTTGCACATCAAGGTAGGTTGACTTTATGTATAGTCTTAGCTGACTCTCGTGCTCACAGAAAGATTTTGGAGTAGTTCTGCACCAAACCTAGAGTGCAGGTACTAGCGGGGTACACAGATGCATGTAGCTAGGGCTACGTCACCTAGGACACTAGACCTCCAAGTAAAAACATAAATGTACTGGAAGTAACATACAAATGGATAAAAATGCATCTTTTTAATTGTGTTCAGTATATCCCCCTTTATGTAAAACTACAGGTACCAAACATCACAAAGAAATGTACAACTGAATTGTGGTTTGTCAGAAAATCTTTCTAGAGAGCCTGTCACCTCTCTCCAGTGTCACAGAGTTGTGGTTCTGTTAGTGGGGGCGCAGGGAGACGGGTTATGGGTTTTTTTTTATACTCCCCTGCACCCCGATCCACCACGAAATCGCAAGTTGGCAAGTGCGATATTGGGCTGTAAAACACTCATGTGAACTTAGCCTTTGGGTGCTTTCACATTTGGCGCACACTCCTAATGCAGCCTGGTATGTCATTTATTAAGCCGGTGGCCTCTACAAATCACGAGTTCTGTTTTTTTTTTTCATCCATTCCTTATTTTAGCTTCAAAACCGCATCCAATCGGTGGCACATGTGGAAGCTCCGTCAGATGTACATGCTGTAAGTTGTAAATGGGATAGAGATCTACTACTATTCTTAGAAAGATTCTCTGCGCTCGTCTTCCAGTTTAACCAATGCTAAGAGTTTTTGTGCAGAAGAGATTTTCAAAGATCCAAATGCTTTTTTTTCTTTTTTATACTTCATTTCTCGATTTTATGAAGTTCTAAAGATTTATTGTGTTTACAAGCAATATCAATAAGGAATGCCTCCCTAGCACAACTAAGTATGACAACAGAAGAAGTTTCAATTAGGAGGAAGAGCAATATTATCCATTTCTTTGTTCCTAAAACTCAGATGTGTTCATGAATCCTCCGTTCCCTCCAGGGATTTCAGCAGGACTGCGGACCACGTAGAAAGCGATCTGCTTTTCCTATGCTGGTCTTTAATATACTCAATAAAAGAGCAGTTGAATAATATATCCCACTGCCCCACTATTCTTTCTGGAGAGTCACGCCTATCCACCAGTCATTTCCCTCTATAGCTTTCCACACAACTGCCGTGTCCACCATTGGTGGCTCTCCTGGTTGGCAAGATCTCCACAGCTCATTCATGTTTTACAGCAGCTCTTTGGTCTCCAGACATCATCTGGGACCTCTAATACCGTGGGGTTTGCTTCACCTCTCTCCTTTCCTACACAGAAATTTGGGTCTTTTTTGTCTGCAGATATTATATATGGAAGTTATACTATATCGAAGAGCAGTACAATGAAAGACTAGTTTCATTGAAACGTACATTTTGCTATGTATCGGATGCTAGAGGAGTGACATCTAGTTAGTACAAGCCTCAGCCATGGTGGTTTGAGTTTGTGAGAAAGTAAAGATTAAAGTGGTTGTTGACGTTATTGATTCTTATGTAGAGAGGCTGTTCCTGTGCAGAAACACTACAGAAGCTGATGCTGCCTCTCCCGGCCCCCTGCTCTGTCCCTCCGCTGCTCCGGGGCCCCTCTGACATAATGTTTACAGGCTGCAGCAGCCACTGACAGAGCTCACGGCTCCATAATATTGTATTATATATAGTATATCTGTTTATTGATAGAACATTGCCAATACATTTAAGTTATTGTATTCAGATTGTCTTTTGTCATGCCCGGGGTATTATGCAGCCTGTTGCAAGGGATCCACACGAGTACTGTTTTAGCCCATCACAGTCAATGGGATGAGTTTAATAATGCATGTTCCTGATTATATAGTTCATGTGCGCACTTGTTTTTTATCTGTATTTCTGAGACATTACAAGCACAGCCAAAAAAAAAAATCCCTTAAATACGGATGAAAAACGGACAACTCAACGCAATACGGAACAAAAATAAATACAATAAGGAAATCAAAATGGTACAAATAGTTTAAAACAGTCCATTGTTTATCCATAATTGATACGCATGTGTGAATGAGCCCTTAATTGGGGTTTTTTTAGGTTGCAAATTGAACTACATAAAACAGCCATTTTGAAAACGTCTGTAATCTAGATGACCTACTGATGCAATGCAGATCCCCCACAGATACATCCGTGTTTTGAACACTAGACGTAGACTTTAATGGGTTTTATCATCCACAAATCAGATGAAAATAGTGTTCGTATATCTTATAGCCCCATAGCTTATTACTAGCTGCATATTCAGACAGAAAAAAGCTAATTGAACACTAATGAACAATCTGCTGATGTGCAAGCATCCGAATACAGCAGTAAGAGACTGAAGCGAGCAGTGAGTACTTCCAAACGTCCCTGCTGCTTCTCGGTGTGCATAAAGGTGGAGGTAATAAGTGCTGCATGCTAGGGTATTCGGCTTGTGAATCCCATAAAGAGTCTTTAAGGGGGTTTTACCAGAATTAACTCTTATCTATCTATAGGTGATAAAAGTCTGATTGTTGGGGGTCTCACTCATGAGACCCCCACCAATTTCAAGAATGATGGATCCATGTATGCCTCTTCTTGTCACTGCAAGGATGCTTTCCCCACCACCAGATTGAATGGTGTGATGGCAGCATGTGCGCAGATGCAGCTCCATTCATATCAATGGGGTTGATGGGAATACTTGAGCACTTGTTATTGGCTGTTTACAGCAATCCAATTGAAAATGAATGGAGTGGTGCCACACATGCACAGCTATCGCTTCATTCAATCACTTCCTCAGTGCATGGGGGTACAGTAAGCCTGCAGTGAGCACGGGGGGACACAGGACCCCTGTTCTTGGGATCGTGGGGGTCTCAGTGGTGAGACTGCCATCGAACAGACTTTTATAATATAACCTATGGATAGGTGATAAAGTTAATTCTGTAAACCTTTAACTGTGTGATTATCTTGCAGTTAGGTCGGCATTTGTATGCAGGGAGGATATTGAGAGTTGGACAGTCAAGCCATGTCACCCATCATCTCAATTTGAATTTGTAGCTTTTTTTCTAAATAACCTCTTTATGAGAAAATCATTGAACATTAGAATCACTTGTGTTTACTTTTGACATTAGTGATAATTTGATCCAGTGGTCTCCTCTTGTTTGACACCGTGTGCGTATAGCGCCCCAATCTATAAAACGTAGCATTACCTGCATTTGGGGCAAATTAACACAACTGTTTTTGAAGTATGTTGGTAAAATAATAAAACGGCCCTTTTTGAACCTGGACAAGTGGTGTTAATGTAGACCGGTATGTAAAGGGAGGGGGGAATTCATGTTACCCTCCTTATATCTAGAAACTTGGCCGGTAATGCCAATAAAAACTCCCGGCTTATTGGAGGACACCCTATTCTATTAGTGGTCACACACACAGCACTCCCAGAGTGAAGAATCCCATTCTGATTCTCCTTTCTTATCAGCATTTGTTCTTACGTGTTTTGCACTTCTCCCTCAGGGGTCTCTTGCATGCAAGATGTCATGCAATAAGCAATTGTTCCAGTTCTTAGTGGCGTCAGTCTTGCCCGATCTCCTTACCTCTGGATCTCATTAGATCTCATTACCAGTCATGCAGGAGCTACAACTTGCAAGCATCATGAAATGAACATGCATCTTTCCTTTGAAAAACATAGCACTGAAGAAAAGAGTTTGTCATATATTTATATTAGAGACTTCTAACGTAACTCCTGGTTTGCTGAAATCTGAGAGCGGTTTACAGAATCCTGTAATATTGTGCGTTTACACGTGTTAACTCATTAAGGTGTCTTCGAGCTGCAATAAATCATCCGCATTTCATGACCACAAATCCATCATTACTGATGACAGAATTCCATTGGGATTGTGCACTGTCATTTCTGTGTCTATGTCCCTAATCCGTTGTTTGCAATGTCACCATCATCATCATCATTTTACATAAAACCTGAACATCTGTACATAGAATACATGTTGCAGGTGATATTCCGACAGAATTACTGTGTAGGTTTAGCCAACTATTGCAACGATTGTCAATGTATTTTGTTACAAAGCACAATGTTTGATACAGATTTGCACAGTCACCTATAATAAAAGTGTTACATGTGGACAAATATATTTGCAAAAATAACTATTTTCTAATAAGGTTTAAGCGCATGCTGTTAATGCAATAGAATTGTGAATATATATTTTCTCTTTGGCATATTAGCATTACCATTCATTTAATTCCGTCTCATCTCAGTAATTAGCAAATGCATTGAAGAAGAATCTGTACTGCTTATATACACTGCAATCTCTTGGCACTACCGCATGATGCATGGACCAAGTCATTGTTCCTACAAACACTTCTGCAGCGCTGACTGCCGATACTCAATAGAAATAAATGTTAAGATGTTTTAAAGTTTAAACACTGTACATTAAAGCAATGCACAAGGGTCATGGGGTTAATACTCTATATACATAGGCTGCATTATCTAAAGCTCATCTGCTAATATCCACCTGTCTCATTGGAGCTGCTTTCCATTCGCCGTCTCCCATTAGGATTTCATATTATTTTGTTAATTCTATTTAATTTATAAAAATGTAATGAATCATAATAAATTGATTGCCTTATTTATTTTCAATTTTGTACATTGTTAATTAAATTGGCCTTTGAGATATAAATCATTTAAAAAGTAAAATGGAGATTTTTGTACAAACTCTTTTGTTTAGCTTTGCCTGCGGCATGTGAACCTGTGCAGCTAACGGGGACTTTTCTTACAAAAAGTATTTGACTCTATTACAAGTTTTCTATGTGCATGAATATAAGATCTAGCAAACCTTGTGTTTCACTTCTGCTTTCCATACTGTAGGTATTCTGCATGCCACTCCTGCCTGCTGTCCCGTCTGCTGTCACTTTATAAACTTCTATTTGCAGATACACTTTTACATTTCTATGAATTGCATGTACTTGAAGCAAAAACATCCATGTGAACTTTAATGATGGGAACTCCACTGCCTCCCAGTGTTGCTAGCATGTTACTATACTATGTTCTATAATATTTTGTTTACCAATAGTAATTTCTTATCAAGAGCAATAATTTGTGACACAGACATGAGTGGAATTAGTATCATTGTAGAATCGTTAGAATATTGTTAAAACCTCATTTTGCTACTTGTAGGACATCCATCGGTAAAACTAAGCTTGTTTCTTTATTTCATTTGTATTTCAACATTTTATTTATGTCAATCAACAATGCACAGCAAAAAATGTTTCACTTAATTATTTATTGATGACTATTTTTAAATCCATCACATTGTTACTGCAGTAGGTGCTGGAATCCAGTTTGGGTGCCTAATGCGATATTCGGGTGTATTATGAATTGGAGTTTTAATTGTTTTAATTTGCTTGTGAAAAATAAACTTGAGTTAAATCTATGAACAGAAAGTACTTATTTTCCAGCAGAGTTCATCTTCATTATCTTTCTTATGTATTGACTCCTCAGTGTATAACACCATAAAGCTGTAGATAATAATCCACTAGAGCTCTAGATTCTATGGAACAATAGTTGATGAGTGAAGATGGGAAAATCAGTATCTCAGTCTTGAAATTTAGCTAAGGAATAACCCAGCATAAAAATGTAGCAAATATATGCTCCCAATGAATTAGTCCAGCAAATATGTACAGTATATTCACTTTCTTCCTGTTGCTTAGGATGGCTTCACACGAGCGTGTGCGTACATAGGTGCGCACCTCTGTACGCGCAAAAACACGTGTGTGTGTGTGAAGGTCCGTGCCTTCTCTTCAATGGAGCCGCGGCTGCTGACGGCAGCTCCATTGAAGGCAATGGTCTGCTGGCATCCTTTAATTGTTTTTCAGGGAAGGGCTTTAAATATAAACTCTTCCCTGAAAATCATCCCTTTTTAGTGTTAAAAAAAAAAATATATATATATATATATATCAGCACAGCAACCCCTTGAAAAACATACAGCCTCCTGAGGACATGGTTGTGAAAGACGAGTGAGACTGCAGGGCATTGAACTTTTCCATGAACTTTTCTCTCACTCGCCGTGGGCCTCTCCTTAATCCCAAACGACACGAGGACATCTCGTGGCAATAATTGAGTTGCCACTCCACAAGATCGTCAAAGGAGATGCGGCAGACATAGCCCTGACGAGAATTCCCCTTTTTTCTTCCTTCTCTTTCTTATTCCACAAAATTAACCTCCCCCCCCCCCCCCCTAGCATTCCAACTCCCTATAGGGTCTACTTTGACCTTCTATATCACTAACATTCAGTCCTATAAACTACCCCATTCCAGAGCTGATGTGGCTTCACTTCTGGAAACCTTCCCGAAAACATGAGACGTTTGTTGGGTACTGCCACTAAGGCAGCCACACTCATAGCTCCCAGAACTAATTTTGTCAGTTGACCGCTACCTGCTTACCCTTACTTCTTCCTTCTCTCCTCCTCCCCCCAACCTCCTCTCCCATGGGGTGGAGGCCCTGAGACAGTCTTCTTTTTTCATATTCCCCACCCCCGCCCATGGACCTAAAAATAATTTCTCATAACGTACAGGGATTTAATTCCCCGAAGAAACGTTCAAAGGCATTCCGATACTACAAGAGCAGACTTGCTGATATAGTATGCTTGCAAGAAACCCATTTCTCCTCCAATTCGACACCACGTTACCTCTCTTCCCAATACCCTACATTGTATTCAGTAAATGCGCCAACCAAAACCAAGGGAGTAATCATCTGCTTCAGTAAGTCTGTCCCTTTCACACTTACCTCCACTATTGCGGACCCTAAGGGTCACTATTTATTACTAACGGGTTCCATTCAAGACGTCCCAGTAACTATTGTTTCCTACTACGCCCCAAACTCAAGGCAAATTCATTTTTACATGAAACTTTTTGAACTAGTCGAGACTAACAAAATAGGCACCGTAATTCTTTGCGGAGATTCAAACTGCATTCTTGACCCGAGTCTGGATAGGACTTCTACCACTCTCCCAACCCACTCTCCATCGCCCCAACATTCAATTTCACACAACTTTAAATCCCTTCTCCAACAATACCACTTAGTGGATATATGGCGGGAAATAAACCCAACCACTAAAGATTACACTCACTTTTCAGCTACACACTCTCTATATAGGAGAATAGATCATATTCTAGTTCCTGATACTTTCGTACCCCAAATACCGCAATCTAAAATCCTGTCAGCCCCATGGTCTGACCATAGCCCGCTGTCCATCACCTGCAATTCCTTGATGTCTAAACCTACAAGCACATCTTGGATTCTTAACGACTCACTTATATCGATTCCTGAAGTAGTATCCCTATTAACGCCACAATTGGAAGAATACTTTCGACTAAATCGCCCGTCTGCCTCCTCCCCCATTTCTCTCTGGGAGGCACACAAAGTAGTAATACGAGGTCATCTGATACAAATAGCTGCCCGTCGTAAACGAGAACGCTTGTCACAACAACTGAAATTAGAGCAACAGGTCTCCCAATTTGAAGTGGTAGCTAAGAAACACCCAACTAAAAATAACCTTCAAACATTATCCCGCGCTAAGACCGAACTCGATCTTAGTCTTACTGACTCCATAGAAAGAAGGCTGCTTTGGTTCCGCCAATGATACTATGTATTCAATAATAAACCCTCCACACCCTTAGCATGTAGACTTCCTTCGCACCCCAACGCAGGTTCTTTTTACAAATTATGTACAAACCGAAATAGAATTACAGCCAACCCACTCACAATTCCTGAAGTTTCTAGTTAAATTGTATTCCCAACAATGTGCCCTCCCGAGAGATTAAATCACCTCTTACCTTCAAGAAATATCTCTACCCAGACTCAAAAAAACACTTCTCGATAATCTGGCATCCGAAATTACCCAAGAAGAGGTGACAAATGCCATTAAAACACTAAAGACTAATAAACGACCTGGCCCAGATGGCTTTTCGGCCCCTTATTACAAGAAAGTTTTTTTCAATTCTGTGCTCCCACCTAGCAGACTACTTCAATACAATGAGAGAAGGTAATCATGTTGACCAGACGGCCCTTTTGGCCTCGATATCCATGATACCCAAACCGGATAGAGACCCATTAGATAAACAAAACTACTGCCACATCTTCTTAATAAATGTAGATGTAAAGCTCCTTACCAAAATCCTTGCGGCGTGTCTAAATATGGCTCTTCCCTCGCTAATTGGTGGGGATCAAGTGGGATTTGTCCCAGACCGTCAGGCCCCAGATAGTATCCGAAGAGTAACCCACCTCACTCATCTCTGCAGAGTCAGAGGTATCCCAGCTATGCTTTTATCCCTTGACATACATAAAGCGTTTGACACCCTGGGCTGGGAGTACGTATTCTTGGTCCTTGACCGATGGGGGTTCCCTGGTGAGTTCCTTTCATGGATTCGGATATTATACACCCACCCCAGAGCTTTTGTACGTTATCGAGGCTTCTGCTCCGATACATTTTCGATCTGTCGGGGGACTCGTCAGGGATGCCCACTATCCCCATTACTTTTTATTTTGGCCATGGAACCTCTGGCCATCAAAATCTGCAATAATCCTGATATAAAGGGGATTGAAATCGCATCAGTCCACCACAAACTCCCAATGTTTGCAGATGATCTGCTCATGATTATATCTCCCCCCCCCCCCCCCATACCTCCATACCCAACCTAATGGTGGAGCTATCCAGATTCGGGTCAATCTCTGGCTTAACTATTAACCAAACAAAATCTAAAGCATTTAATCTCACGTTACCATCTGATGTAGTGGATTCACTTCGGGGGAACTTTCCCTTCCAATGGATGACGGGCTCTTTGGGCTATCTGGGCATCCAATTAACTAACTCCTATACATCTTTGTATGGTCAGAACTACATCCCTCTCCTTCGCAAGACAAGGGTACTCCTGGAAAGCTGGAGCCGCTATCATATTTCCTGGATAGGGAGAGTCAATGCTTTAAAGATGTCATTTCTCCCTAAACTACTACATTATTTTAGAGCACTCCTGATCTGGGTACCCAGATATCTACTGAAGACTTCAACAGATGTCCCTCCGATTTTGTATGGAATGGATCAACCCCAAGAATTTTGCGATCCACTTTCTATAGACACAGACGAGGGGGAGGTCTGGGGGTTCCTGACTATTCAAAATATTACCAGGCTTCCCAGGTGGCTCAATTAGCTTCCTTACACTCCTCCTTTAACACCCCTCTTTGGGTGTCCTTGGAAGCACCTGAAATACACCCCCTTACGACAGACTCCATTTTATGGATCCCACCCAAACATAGGCCCCCAATCAGCAATCCCATTATCAACCACTCCCTCCATTTCTGGGACTCTATGAAGTACTCAGGGAAACTGCTATCTCCCCATTTACCTCTTACACCACTTTTTCGTAACCCTATGTTTCTGCCAGGAATGGAATCACCCCAGTCTTTTGTGAACTGGACAAAATCAGGCCTCGTTAAACTATATCATTTACTTTCAATAGATGGACCCATTTCTTTTCCTGCCCTACGGGAAAGATTTAACTTACCACCCTCAGAAATTTTTCGATACCTCCAGCTAAAACATTTTACGTCCTCCCTCCTTAAGAACACAAGCTCTCCATTGACCCTAACTCCATTCGAGAGACATTGTTACAAAAACCCGCATGCAAGAGGCCTTATTTCGCAGATTTACTCAGATTTAGTGCATTCCTCCTTTTGCACACAGTTACCATACGTAGTCCGCTGGGAAAGAGGCTCTGGATCTGAGTCTACTCCCTAATATATTCAGTTACTGGCCATAACATCCGTAAAGACCCTTGGGAAGCACTTTTAAATAAACGTTTAAGTAATATTCCCCCTGACTCTAGCAAGATAATCTCCTTTTTTTTTCCTGGCCACAAAGCAAGTAATTGCCCATTCGTGGCGCAAAGCTTCTCTGGACTTTACAGAAGTCAAGAGCAGGTTGGACTGGTATCTAATAAACGAAAAATTGACCTCCATTCTTGCTGATAAGCATGAGAAATTCTTAAAAATATGGTCCCCATGGCTAGATTACTCCTGTCCCTCGCAAAATAATAGATTTCTAACCTCCCTGTAAAAAGTAGTGAATAGAAACAATAAATGCCTACCCTATTATAATTCTATAAACCAAGGCTGTCTCCGGCAGCGTCCACCCCATGGGAAACTCTCCACCTGTCTCAGAACCCCCCCACCCCTCACCTATCCTTCCTAATTCCTTCATTTTTCCCCTCTAAAACCAAGTTAGGCCCTGGCCAGGCCGTCTATACTCTGTTCCTTTTATTCAACAGTCCAGTTCCAAGATTGGGCCGGGATACAACAAAAGAGGACTACTTTAAAAGTTTCTAGATATGCATCATCTCCCCCCAATCCATATCTTAGCAAATTGCGCTTGTTATATATTAATGTGACTGTAACGCTTTTCAGTTATATGTTCATTACACTGCTGTAAATTTTTGAAAACTTCAAATAAAACCACAGTATTAAAAAAAAAATATATATATATATTTACTTACCTGTCCACCGCTGCTGTGTCCCCCCGCGGGGATGAAGAACACATCCGCCACATGCGGCAGATGTTTTCTTCATCCCCACGGGGAATAAAGTATTCCTTGCTGAACCTGTCACAGATGCGACAGATGCATCAAAGGAGTTCTTCATCCCCACGGGGAATAAAGAATTCACTAGCGCGGCTGTCAAAGATGGCAGCTGTGCTAGAGAATCCAGCTGCCGACACCCCTTAATAGTTTTTCAGGGAAGGGCTTTAAATATAAGCCGTTCCCTGAAAAACAAGCCAAACTAGTGTAATAAAAGAACATACTCACCTTTCTTCAGCTGCTGGGGCTCAGCCGCATCCTGTCTCCACCTACTGAAAGAGCCGCTTCTGATTGACTGAGGCACTCAGCCAATCACAGGCCGCTGTCACTGAATGAATGACAGGCGGGAGCTGCCTGTGATTGGCTGAGCGCCTCAGCCAATCAAAAGCAGCTCTTTCAGCAGGCGGGGATTTTAATTTCCCACCTGCTGAAAGAACTTCAGTGCAGAGTCGGGGACAGTGCAGACAGGACGCAGCTGAGCTCCGGCAGCTGAAGAAAAGTGTGTGGTTTTTTTTTTAATTATTTTTACACCAGTTTGGCTTGTTTTCAGAGAAGGACCTATATTTAAAGCCCTTCCCTGAAAAACTATTAAGGGGTACTGGCAGCTGGATCCTCTACCGCAGCTGTCATCTGTGACAGCTGCGCTAGGGAATTCTTTATTCCCTGCAGGGATGAAGAACTCCTATGCTGCATCTGTCACATCTGTGACAGGTGCAGCAGGGAATTCTTCATTCCCCGCAGGGATAAAGAAAACATCTGCCGCATGTGGCATATGTGTTCTTCATCCCTGCGGGGGTCACGGCAGCGGCGAACAGGTGTGTGTGTGTGTGTATGTATATATATATATATATATATATATAATTTACTTATTTTTTTTAAACTAAAAGGGATGATTTTCAGGGAAGAACTTATACTTAAAGCTCTTCCCTGAAAAATCACTTCAGGTGTGTCGGCAGACCATTGCCTTCAATGGAGCCGCTGGCAGCAGCCACGGCTCCATTAAAGGCAATGCGTGCATTCCTTATGGTGCATGCATGTCCTATTTTTTACAGGTGTACGCCTGTAAAACACGGACATGTGAACACACCATAGGGAATGCAGTAGTTGTAATAGACGCGTGTTTTTGTGCACGCATATAAACACGCTCGTGTGAAACCACCCTTATGTAACACATATTCTGCAGTGCTTTCGGAGATTGTCATCAACCACATGAGCCCATGTGGCCTATGAGACAATTTAATTTTCTGAATTATAATTATATCAAGACAAGGGACAACTTCATAGGAAAGTATAAGAAATCAAATTACCCAGAGGAAACCCACGCAAACATGAGTGTAGAGACTCTATGCCTTTAGCTACATTCCAACTCAATACCCCAGTGCTGCTATTCCAATGATCTGCCCATATACAATATAAACAGAAGTACAGTACTAGGAATAAAGATGTATTAAATAATGCCTAGGCTTACTTCATATTAAATATATCTAGATTTTTTTGAAGAAATGAATAATGCTTGTAAAGTGCAGGAAAGTCACCCAACAGGACTTGCCTGAAGCAGCTATATTCATGTGCTTGTAGTATTGACTTCAAGAATGAAGGATTAAAATGTATTCGATGATTCAAGAACAGGGCACCTAATAAACAGCCTTTTCATCTTTAATTGTCTTGAAACATAAAAATAGCTTCATAAAGTTATTGAAATAATTCAGACTGTGGATAATTCATAGAAGAAAGAAAACCACTATTTTCAAAACACTTTGGAGGTTGTTTGGCTACTGCTGGCACCCGTACGTCTAAGTGACTTTACTGTCTGGGCTCTAAGACTGGCGGAAGTGAGAGTTGTAGATGTTTCAGGCCAGAGCATCTCCACATCATCTATTCACGGGCCTCTTTCTCCAAGAGGATCTGGTCCTTTACTGCTTTCAGTTGCATTACTTGGGACATTATACACTGGACATGGGAAGCATATGACCGTCCAAACAAAACTGATTATGATGGTGCATCTGCTTTTCAGGTCTGTGCTTGTCCTCCTTGTGGCTTAATGTTTGCAAGCTAACGGTTTCCAATCCAATATATTATTGTGGCAGTGTTTAATTTTTATTAAGGTTGGTTCATGTATCAGCATGTTAGCTTCTCCCCTTTATTTCTTGCATTAGGTAATGTGTTATATACAGCAGTTGCATGCTGTTGCCCTCATTTCTACTTCCTTGTATGTATTGGGGTGAAGGTATCCATTTACTAAATAGTAGACTGTCCAAATAATATCAAAACAGACCAATATGTTTAGCAATAAAAGGTACAAGATTATGATTAGATATTTCTTTAACGACCACACATCAGGTATGCCAGAGTATTGTAATTAAAATGTTACTTTGACAGTAGAGCAAAGTAAAATGAAGAAAGCGAACATGAAATACAAGGGGAGGGCTGGCTAAATGGGATCAAGAAAAAATTAGATAAAAGATTTAAAATTCAAGATCTCATTTAAACCATTCGGATGTACAAACCCTTGTGAAAGATGTATTTAGCCTCCTTTAGGAGGATGATGCAGTCCTGATTACTAATCCGAGGGGGGTGTTTGCACTAACTCAATCCCACAAAACCAAAACGGCTACAGTTTGTCTCAGTGCATTTCCCTGATATATCTACACCAAGGAGTGTCCTCTTCTCAGGTGGTGTCCCCATTGAGGTCCCTTAGCCCATGTCATCATTCCCTGTGTGTCTTACTAATATGATGCTTCAGGCAGAGGCCATGATGGTTATTGCCTATTTATGGGATGCTAACTAGAGATGAGCGAACGTACTCGGTAAGGGCGATTTCGCAATCGAGCACCGCGATTTTCGAGTACTTCACTACTCGGGTGAAAAGTACTCGGGTGCGCTGTGGGGCGGGGGGTAGCAGCGGGGAACAGGGGGGAGCCCTCTCTCTCTCCCTCTCCCCCTCACTCCCCGCTGCAACCCCCCGCTCACCCACAGCACACCCGAGTACTTTTCACCCGAGTAGTGAAGTACTCGAAAATCGCGGTGCTTGATTGCGAAATCGCCCTTACCGAGTACGTTCGCTCATCTCTAATGCTAACATTTCATAAGTTGTAATAGGAATTTTCTTCAGTGATATCTGGTTTCATGAATGTCCTACTCCATGTAAGATCTTTGTATCTGGTTAATATCTTATTTGTTGGATTTTTTAATTCATTTTTTTCCCAAAAATATTAATACATTGTCAATAGGAAAAAAAGAGTTCACAAAATGAAAAACGCTCTAAAGTGTTACGTCCATGCAGCGCAGTAAAGCACCATGCCTCAATGCGGACCCAAGATGGTGTTCTATTTAAAGTTGCAAACACCTCTCATAGTGTTGCAAGGACCAAGTGCGCCTCTGCAGGCTAAGATGAAAAGACTCCTGTCCCTTACTAATCAGGGAAAGTGGGGAACCCCTGCCTAAAAGCGGGGTGATTGTCCCGACAAGGACAGCCCCACTGTCTTCATCTGGGAGCTGGCTATTCCTGATTAGGAACCTAGAGAGATACAGCGGACATGACACTGTTCACACACAGAACACAGCAGTTCACACCTCATGTCTGGCCACCTGCACAGACATACAGAACACGTCGCTGCTCACACAAACACACAAGGTTATGCAAATCACACAGAACAGGACTGCACATACACCACATGTCTGGCCACTTGCACAGACATACGGACACAAGTCACTGTTCACACCAACACACAAGGTTTTGCATTCCACATAGAACAGAAACCGCACCCAGAACTCACATGCATCCAGATAGCAAACCATAGCTAGTCCAAGTATCCTCAATCTAAGGGGAAAGAGTCAGTCACCATGCTGAGATACAGGGAACAGTGTCAGGTATTACCCACCTGACACACACACCAGACATCAGACATCTGGAGGCCACACCTGCCCAGGAATAATGAGAAACTTGCGGGTGCATGCCCCTGCACGGTCGCCGTACCACACTACTCAATGCACGCACTCCAGAATGCAGGGAGGGGAGGGACAGCAGGTGTCCAGACCGTCCTCGGGGAAAGAGCGAGAGACACTTCAGTTAAGCATGCATAACACCAGCTCTGGGTGGGTTTACAACAGAGTAAAGCACTAAAGTGACCAGCATCTACTACCAAGAGATGCTGGTATTTATCTGCAGCAAACAAAAGGGAATTCACTGGTGGAGAATACCAAACCCAGCCAGCTCAATTAACCCTCACCTGTGAAGTTGTGTTCATGGAAACCTATAGAACCACAGATCCCAGAAGCACAACCTAACAAAAAGTATTTAAGCCTGCATTGTATGCAGAAATGAAAAGGGAGAAGAATGAAAGAATGGAAAAGAAAGACAAAGTTAGGGAAGGAATTACTTAACCCTTCCAGACCACATAATGTAAATGGTGATGATGGGCTAGTATTGCAGCCCAGAGCCTATTGAAGGCTCCTAGTGCTCTCAGGCATAGATGCCTATTAAACATAGGCAGCATTAAAAAAGGTATATGGTACCAGCAATCAGATGATCACAAGCTCAAGTCCCCTGTCAGGACCAAATAAAAGTGTAAATAAATACTAAAAGTTCCAAAAGCCTTTCCTTTTTTATAAAGAACTAAACCAAAGTCATACATATTTGGTATTTTAGTATGTAAAAGTCTGAACTATTAAAATATCACCATCTTTATTCCCCACAGTAAATGGCATAAAAAACGGAATGCCAGAATTACAGGGATTTTTTGTTATCTCGGCTCGCAAACATTTTTAATAAGTGATCAAAAAAGTGTGTGGTTCCCAAAATGGTAGTAATAAAAAATGCTGGTTAATGCCACGAAAAACAAGCCCCCACAGTCCAATCAGCAAAAAATAAAAACGTTACAGTTCTCTGAATATGGTGACAGAAAGCAATTTGTGTCCTTAGAGGATTTTATTTACTTTTTAAAAATAGAAAAACTATTTAATGTGGTATCCCCGCAATCATGCTGACCCACAGAACAAAGTCCATATGTCATTTTTACTGCACTGTGAACGCCGTAAAACTAAACCTCCCAAAATATGCACAATTGTATTTTTTAGTACCTCATCAGGTTTTTCCACAAAACACTAAGCTAGCACATTGGTGGCCCCTCACTGTCCTGGAAGCGGGCAGCGGTTGATGTCCTGCCCTAGATTGCTGTTTGCCATTTGTTGTCACAAGCCCCTTGCAAATCACATGGTAAGATGGGGCCACCAATGCAGCTGGACACTGGGGGACAGTGTTTTTATCTTCAGGGCAGACACACTTCTGGATGTGTAACTGGGGAGCAGATTTTACTGTTTGTACAGATTTCAGTTTTAAAAAAATCAGCAGAATACCAGTTACATCAATACTTTGCAACTTGGGCGGTCTGCCCCCAAACGTTGGGGAGGGGTCAGGAGTAATCACTGCCTGAGAAATTGATCACTTTCCAGCAGTAAGCAAGCGAAATGTGTTTTTTAGCTCGAGCCCAGAGAACGCAGTCTGATTTTTTAATTTGACCCTTGTCAGCATTTTGCGCTCCCCCATATAGTGTTTTACATGTTACTGGGATCTGGTGTCTTTGCCTGCCCTTGTACCTCTGTGTTAGTAATATGGCCTTTTTGTGTTACTCTAGGGCCATATATGAGATGTCTTTGCAAACTTTAGCTGTGCGCAATGTTATTTTTAGAAGGAAGAGGCTTTCTCCTGGCAACCCTTCCAAGCAAACCATACGGGTTCAGTCTTTATTCTAATTGTGTTGTCATGAACATTCAACATCTAACTTGCTAACTGAGGCCTTTAGAATCTGAGATGTAGCTCTCGCATGTTTTGCAATTTCTCCCAGCATTACATGGTCTTGCCTTGGGGTGAATTTGCTGGACTGTTCACTACTGGGAAGATTGTCAACTATTTTATATTTTCCACTTGTGAATAATCTTTCTCATTGTAGAATGACGGACTCAAAATTGCTTGGAAATGGCTTTCATCCCTTTCCCGATGGTTAGGCAGCAACAGTTGCTTCTCTAAGAATCATTGCTGAGGTCTTTCCTTTTTGGCATTGTATTAAAACACACCTGAATGCTCCAGACCAGCAAATTGCCCAAACTTCTGCGATTAAGAGATGCTCACACTTGCTTATACTCAATCTATCTTAGAGAATTTGATTAGCAGCACCTATCTGCTCCTTACCCTCTTCATTCATATGTTGTAAACTGCTACTGTATTCTGGCCTATATTTGTTAAATAATGACTCCGTGTAATTTGTCATGTGTTGGTGTTCATCTGAGGTTGTATTAACCGAGAACTTTCCAAAAAACTTTCCAAAGACCAGATGCTTCCTTTTTTGATGTCCTGATACGTAAAACCAATGTGAGTGAATATAGTTTATTCTCATGATTGTACGGGATTCATAACCCCCTTTCATGTATTTTGGAATCCTTACGTAGAGGGGTGCAGATTTAAGATGGAGTGATTATAGATGTTTGTAATATATGGCCCTCGAGGCCAATGCTGAACTGAATTGGTGGCTACAAATATTTTAGAGATCATCTTGAATTAACAACTGCTGTTAAATTTATAAACTTTCAGAGATTCTAAAAAATAAACAGAAGGTAAAAATGATCCTAATAGAAAGTAGACATCTAGTAAATGTTAAAGGGAAGCTGTCACTAGTACCTTCACACAGTGAGACAATACCAGCGCTGCAGTAATGCACTTGTACATTCCCGATACTTTCAGGATTGCTGTAAGTTTCAGATTTATGTAAATAAACACAAGATGTTTTGTCCAAGTTTTACCCCTAAAATAAAGCACAACGTGTCACCATAAAGCAGTCGCGGAATCACTTGGAGAAGGTAAAGCATTAAAAAATGATTCACACATAATGCGACACATGCTAGATTAGAAAAATGTTTCTGTGTTTTGAAGGCCAGTAGGCCCGGGCCTGAGGCGGTTAAAGACACCCTAGCTAGTTGTTCGTTGAAGGGAAAGTCTTGAAGGAAATAAAAAACACTGATAGAAGCATTCAGTCGCTATCCAAATGACAGGATAACCAGTTGAGGTAGGCCACTGTGTGACAGTTCACAGATATGTCAGCAGGAGGCACGGATGGGGGTTCTTCATCTCTGCCATCATTAATGGGATAGCAGTTGTGGTATACATTTAACCCCTAGTTGGCCTGACAACTGTGAAGCTTGGACCCAGCAACACCTTGCATTAGTTTTTCAGTTCCATAAAAGACCTGCCAGAAGGAGAATCTGACATTTAAGGATGAGTTCCTGCTAAGATGCCCTGCATACGAAAAACAAATGTCTTGCCCACCCAAGAGATAAGTTAAAATCTATGGTAGGAGCTGGCAGCAGGAGCAGACATGGGGATAGAGAGCCCTCTAAACTACGCACACAATCTAATTGTATCCTGGATCCTCCTTCCCCCAAAAAACAGCTTCAACGTCACGCCTCAACTAAGGGGGTAAAGAGAGGGGCTTTACAGCTCACCTGGCCATTCTGGTGGATTGCAGCCTAGCACAACCCAGGAAGCCGGCACACAAATGGCAGGAAAGCCAGCAGGAGCGCGTTGAGAGGAGGAGCAGAGAGGGAGACCATCTATCCATCCATCCTGCACGGCCGGCTATGAGAAAGTCTGCAGCCGAGGAAGAAGGGCTCCTGGCAGCAAGTGAGACCATCTGCAGCAAAGGGGGCATTTGGAGGGGAAGCCTCTACCAGCTGCTGAGCATTTACTCTCAGCAGAGAGAAGAAGAAAGGCCATCCATTAGCATTACTGAGCCTGGCTTAGGAGAAACAGCTCCTGCTCTGCATTATGATCCCCCTTACCCTCCATCTTCATCACAATATAATTATAGTGGAAACCGTTCGTTCCCCCCTCCATGCCAAAAAGCAGCTGCAATAAGTGAAGCCAGAAGCCACATACCTTACTATTGTAATAAGACAGAGCTCTGCTCTAATTTTTTCAGCCCCTTTCATTAACTGCTACAAGCTATTCTAAGGGGGTCAGAAATGCTCTTTTCTCCTTAGGGAGAGCAACTATATACTATAAACTAAGTGAGGAGACTCAAATGGCCACACACGCTCCTCTGGGTAATATGCAAATAAGGGAGATGGAATAAATCCTCCACAGTGCCACCTATTGAAAGGCAGCATTCCTTCAAGTCAAACCTTTTACACAAGCCTTGTTACAATGGCTGGGAATTAAAAGCAAAGCCAGACCCCATGTACATACAGCTGTTTCCGGGTTATTGCCCTTCATCAGTGTACAGTAGGAGTCTGGCTTTTGCTAGTGAGAGGCCTGGGACAGGGGTCAGAAATGCTCTTTTCTCCTTAGGGAGAGCAACTATATACTACAAACTAAGTGAGGAGACTCAAATGGCCACGCACGCTCCTCTGGGTAATATGCAAATAAGGGAGATGGAATAAATCCTCCACAGTGCCACCTATTGAAAGGCAGCAATCCTTCAAGTCAAAGTCAGACCCAGGCCTCTCACTAGCAAAAGCCAGACTCCTACTGTACACTGATGAGGGGCAAACGCCCTGAAACAGCTGTATGTACATGGAGTCTGGCTTTGCTTTTAATTCCCAGTCATTGTAACAAGGCTTGTATAAAAGGTCTGACTTTGACTTGAAGGAATGCTGGCTTTCAATAGGTGGCACTGTATAGGTTTTATTCCATCTCCCTTATTTGCATATTACCCAGAGGAGCGTGCGTGGCCATTTGAGTCTCCTCACTTAGTTTATAGTATATAGTTGCTCTCCCTAAGGAGAAAAGAGCATTTCTGACCCCCGTCCCTGGCCTCTCACTAGCAAAAGCCAGACTCCTACTGTACACTGATGAAGGGCAATAACCTGGAAACAGCTGTATGTACATGGGGTCTGGCTTTGCTTTTAATTCCCAGTCATTGTAACAAGGCTTGTATAAAAGGTCTGACTTTGACTTGAAGGAATGCTGCCTTTCAATAGGTGGCGCTGTGGAGGATTTATTCCATCTCCCTTATAAGCTATTCTAAATCTCACATCAGCCAGCTATTCCATTTCAGAGCTCTGCTGCCACCTAGTGGAGGAATATAAGAGCACACACATTTCAACTATTCACTGAACAGATTAAATAGCAGGATTCAAAAACTTTCTTTTTAATCTGAAATTTAATCTTGAGAATGGCACAACTCAGAATAATGGAAGATGTATGGCTGGAGAACGCTGCGCTTTAGGCCTAGGCCAAGTGTACTCTGAGGTCTTGCTACTGGGGCGCAATCCTTTCTAGCCAAACTGAGGTAACAACCCACCCTTACCCTGTTATGACTTAACCTTTAACTCAGGAAAAACATGTATGGGGCTGATATGCCACCGCATTGACCCTTGACTAATTGGTGATCGGTAGACACCAATTGGTGATATCTATGAAAGAAATTTCCAAGGTGCAAAGTGCCTAAATATGCCAAAATACCGAAAACAACACAAGAACTCCTCACCACAGAGTTCTGCACTCAATATCCCAGAAATTATGTGTTCTCAAATACCAGTAACTATGACAGATCAGGAACAAGATCCTCCCTCTCCCCCACCAGACCATGACGAGACACCAACGACCTCACTGTCCAATGCAGTCTGTACCCAAAGCTTTCACATAAAAGCTTTATATGAGAATGTCAGTCAGCGGTTCAAAAAAGAACCCCATCTATCAGTCTCCGAATTCTCAAAACAATTACAAGATCTATCCCAACAGGTCGATGAGGTCGAGACGAAGACAGATGAGGTTATTGCTACTATAGACACAAATCAAGTCCATAGAGATGAAAACCAATCCAAATAAAGCTGCTAGAACTAAAACTGAAAGACTTAGAGAACCGTTCCAGAAGAGCCAACTTGAAAATCAGAGGCCTTGTTGTTCTCCTTACAAGTGCTTACCAGTCAACTTCGCACCCTACATACCTATTGGTTTTCTATTCCCACTTCCCTTAGTTAGATAGAATCACACAAAATGTCGGTGTTTGATTCACCCAGAAAAAAACATTTTTTCTGGGTGAGTCTTGTCACCTCTCCATGCAGCATAGACAGTGCCCTTAACCCACATGGTTTAAAATATACATTGGCTCACATACATATTTCCCATGTTCAGAATCATAAGTCACAATGTAAGGAAATTTAACTTAAAGCATCCTAGAATGTTAGCGTTGGAAGGGACCTCCGGGGTCATCGGGTCCAACCCCCTGCTCAGTGCAGGATCACTAAATCAGCCTAGACAGATATTTGTCCAGCCTTTGTTTGAAATACATCCCAGAATTGTGTTTGCTTTTTTGGCTGCTGCATCACATTGTCGACTCATGTTCAGTCTATGATCTATTAGTATACCCAAGTCTTTTTCACATGTGCTGCTGCTTGGCCCAATTCCTCTCAATCTGTATGTGCTTATTTTATTTTTCTTGCCTAGATGTAGGACTTTGCATTTCTCCTTGTTAAATACCATTCTGTTAGTCGCTGCCCACTGTGCAAGCTTTTCTAGAATTTTTTGAATACTCTCTCTCTTCCCTAGTGTTAGCTATCCCTCCTAGCTTTGTGTCATCAGCAAATTTGATCAGTTTCCCATTGATTCCCTCCACCAGATCATTTATAAAAATGTTGACCAACACTGGGCCTAGGACAGATCCTTGTGGTCCCCACTTAAAACATTCTTCCACTTGAATGTCCAGCCATTTATGACCATTCCTGGAGTACGATCACTCAGCCAGTTGTGAATCCACCTAACGGTTGCCTTGTCAATCCCAGATTTGGTCATTTTTTCAATAAGTATGGTATGAGATACTTTGTCAAATGCTTTACTAAAGTCAAGATATACTATATCCACCGCATTTCCCTGATCAGCCCAGTCGGTGATTCTGTCATAGAAGGAAATTAGATTAGCCTGGCATGACTTGTTTGTCACACACCCATGCTGGCTCTGCTTAATTACTCCATTTTCATACAAGTACTTGTATACATCTTGTTTAATAATTTGTTCAAAGATCTTTCCCGGTATAGAAGTCAGGCTCACAGGCCTGTAGTTTCCTGGATCCACCTTCTTGCCTTTTTTGAAGATAGGGACAACAATCTTTTGGGACTTTTCCTGTTCTCCAAGAATTTTTTAAAGTTTATGGCGAGTGGTTCAGCAATTACCTCTGCTGCTTCCTTTAGTATCCTAGGATGTAATTCATCTGGACCTTGAGACTTGGGTTCATGTAAGTTAGCTAAGTGTTCCCTCACAATCTCTCTGCTTACAGATATGTGAGGGTATATATATATATTGCCATATGTTCTTTATACTTTTATACCTATATGCAAGTTTTATTCAATTCCAAATGAGAAAAAACTTAAACGTCGCCTTACATCAGATATGCCAAGGCTTTGCAAGAGATGTCCTAGAAATTCAGAGAAAACCACTGAACCAGACGCAAGGACGCATGTACTTGGCTGTTTTCCCAGAAGCCCATATCAAGATGTTCAAATGTACATGACTGTTATATGATTTTCACTGTCTCAGTCCGCAAATCCGGACTGCCCATATATGGTTATGAGCCCATCACCCCCTAGTGGTGAGAGGGCAGAGGGTATAAGATCTCATGTAATCTGTAATAAAGTGCGCAGTTTTTTCTCCCGTGTGAGGAGCTAGACCAGACTCCTGTGTGTGGTGTCTCTTCTTACGGCCGGCAACGGGGCAAGTGGGGTGGGCCGGATTGGTGTTGCACTTAGAATTTTTAACCCTCATAAATGGCGCAACCAACTGGGGCGGTAAAATCGGAGCTTACAGCGCAATTCACCCGGATCCACGCTACTGAGAAACCGTCCTACTGCAAACCGAGCCTGATCAACTCACTTAGAACTCCAGGTAAGACAAACATATATTTATGTTGTGTTTTACACTGAGAGTCTTGCAGCAGGACTGACTATCTGTGGTTTGTGACCGGACGGGTTGGGTTAAGAGTTCTACACGGTAACTCGTGTGGGTTTCGGGTTTGCCGTCATGGACCACTGACCGTGATATGCGCACCAATGGCTCACCCAGAAATTAGTCTGTAGTTTATTTGTACTTTGAAGTCCGTAGCGTTTTAGCGATAGTGGAGATTGTTAGATTGTTTGTTGTATCTGCAGAGTTTTTTTTTCTCTTACTTTTTATTTTGTCTCATAGAAGAAGGAACCCTCGGGTTTAGTTTAGTTAGTTAATGGTTTAGCTGAGGAGGAGACGCACTCTATGAGAAGTCTCATAGAAATAGGGACTCTCGGTCGGTTTGCCTTATATATGGGGCTAACGATTTGATTTCAGAGAGATGCATTTTTATGGGACTGGTTCCATGGAAGAAGATGTCCTCGGTTGTTTTGCCGGTATATAAGGGGCTGACAATTTGGAATTAAGAGGGATGCACTCTATGGAGCGTGTTATTATTATTATTGTTGATGTTCTAATATGCGTAAGATCTTATTAAAGAAGATAGAGCCCTTCAAGGGCTGCCGCCGTGTGGATGAATCTGTAGAATGTAAGAAAACTTGTATGAAAATGTGTCAGACCGACCCGCACGGCAGATTACAAAATGGTGTCTGGGAGGAGGTCTTTAGGACCTAGAGGTGCCTTGGAAGATCAAGGTTTGCTAGAAGCAGAGAGAGAGACAGTCAGAGTAAGTTACGTATGTACACATTATTTGTTTAAGAAAGTATCCGTAAGTGAAATGTTGAAAAGTACAGTAAGTGATCAAGAGGGCGTCAGGAGAGTGTCTATTGAAGGTTATATTGGCAGTTAGGTAGGGGAGAAAAGTGATGAGTAACAAGCAAGTCGATGAGTAAGTTACAATGCATGTGATTTGTTGGCAAAAAGAGAGATGGAAATGTGTATAATACAAGATAGATAATAGATAATATGTATAATCCATACTAGGTGGATATATGTGTATATACTGTATGTGCAAATAGTTAACAGCTTGCTCTTAGGGGAGAAGAGGTTTGTTGACATATAGCTGCGAGTCTCTGTGTAGCCTTCCAAGGTCAGGAAGATAACAGCGAGAGAGAAAATGTAATAACATCCTTGGTTAATATCTTTGCTTGCTTGCAATGAATTGAAATGAATTTAATTAGTTATACTGTCTTAGTAGGCAGGGAAATATAGTAATTTCTAATGTATATTCTTACTTATACAGGGGTTGAAAATGAATGTTGCAAGGTCCCAGCATATGTGTTAATTATGATTTCAAAATGTTTTTTCAATAGTTTAAGCTAAAACTGTGTTTCATATTCGCGGAGAGATAACAGTCAGGGTCACAAGGGGGGTTGAAAAATACCCAGAGAAACTAAAACATTTTAGCGTTTAATACAGCATATAATAGCTTCAGTAGATAAGAAATATAGAATATTTCAGTCACTCAGCAAACTTTTTCACATAATTTGTCATAAATAGCGTTCATTCACAATCGCATCTCAATAGAATAATGTAATTTATAAAATGATAGCACTCACCTCGGTGTTTTTCAGCTGATGTATGTATGTTTGTCAAACTTTTTTTGTCCGTGCATCTGTGTGTACTAGTACACCTCCAGAGGGGATGACGGAGCAGACTTGGGAGCATGGATGGATGAGAGTTAGTGACCCGTGTTCGGGCTGTGGTGGAATGTGTGATGCAGATAATTGACTGGGGATAAAAGTCCCCTCCCCATGCATGGGATTTTGCTTGGTTGAGATGTGGACGTGTGGACGGTTAAGCTAAAATGGAGCTGAGAAGACGGACGCAGTGTGCCAATATCGAAGGGGTGGAGCTAGATGATGTAATAGTACGTAATGTTTCATGCTTCTTCCACAAGGGAGGGGTGAGAATCTTGAGCAGCTAGTTTTTTTGTTTTGTTTTTTTTTCTCCTGTCTGAAATTTGATAAAGATATTGCAGGCAGGAACAGACTAATAATGAATTCACTTAAAGGGATCTCACATTTCAAATATTAATAGATGTTTTGTAGGTTATTCTTCCCTGGTGTAACTCATGTTTCTGTTATAGGTGCTAACATCTTACAGGCCTTATCTGCTTCCATCAAATCTTTTTACAATGTTATAATAACTTAAACCCGGCTACTATTGTTCCAATTGCGTACCCTGGTTTAAAGGGGGGGAGGAGAAGGCATAGGTGATCTAGGTATTGCAAGTCAGCCATTTTAGGTATTGCAAATCAGCCATTTTTAAATTTTTTGCAAGTCATTTTTTAATTTTTTAATTTTTTGCAACAAGATTCTGATCTTTTTGAAATAGAATATCAGCCTGATTGTCTAGCAGTGATGCAACAAGAAAATTTAAGTTTAAAAAGTTACTCCTGGGTTCTCTACAGCTGCTGCATCATTTGTCCCATTTTGCATGATCTTTGCCGTAAAGCAACAGGGCAGAAGTAAAATTTGCCACATAACACTTGCCGGGACCACTCTACCCATTTCAGGGATTGCAAATTGGCTACACTCAGCTCCTACTTGTTGGGAAGCATGAATATGTGCTTGTTGTTGATTTCTTTTCAGGTTGGAGACCTACCCTGTTACCAAAGTAAATAAGCAGGTAATCGCACAGAAGCTCATGAATGAGATCATCTGCAGATATGGGGTACCAGAAGTGATTGAGTCAAACAAAGGTACACACTTCACAGGTGAAATAATGCAACACATTATGTCTGTTTTGGGTATATTCCAGGCTTTTCACACACCCTACAATCCACGGAGTAGGGGGAAAGTAGATACAAAAGGCAATGGAGGAAAATGGGTAAATTTTGAATTGAGTGTCTTTCTATTAGTTTTTCTTTTTTCCAGGAGGATACATGCCACAGTAGCGGAGTTTGGGGAATGATTTTCTTGTTAATTTTGTCATGGGTCTCCCCAAGGAATTGTCAATAATGTATTCTGTAGTCTCTGCTTTCCTCCCAGGTCCTACAGATGAGTGTCACAATCTAAAACCAGGTGACAGGGTCTATGTGAAAAAGTTTGAGAGAGAAACCCTGTTTGAATGTCCTTACCAGATGTTGTTCACCACCCCAACTGCAGTCAAGCTCGAAGGAAAGCCCACTTGGATCCACACTTCGCACTGAAAAAACTAATGATCCTGCATATCCTTTACATGCTATAATGTGGTACAATTCCTCTAACACACACCTTTGACTACTGTACACTAGCCCCCTGTTTCAGAACAAATTAATACAATCAAATGTGCAATATGAAGAGTACACTGAGGATGAGAATCCAACACCGCATCGTGCTAAGAGAGACATTGACGCTCCAGGTGGTAACTTTGATCCACATGTACACATAGATACAATAGGAGTGCCAAGGGGGGTGCCAGATGAATTTAATTCTAGAGATCAGGTTAAAGCAGGTTTTTGAGTCCTTATTTGCTATTGTCACTGTTAATAATAATGTAGATTAGATGAATTATATCTATTACAATCAGCAGAGGTTTGTAAACTACACCAGGGATGCTTTTACAAGGGTTAGCTGACCAGTTAGGGCCTACTGCATCCATGGCGTTCCAAAATAGAGTAGCCCTGGATATGATTTTCGCAGAAAGAGGTGGGGTATGTAATTTTCTGTATGTGTATTATCCCTTTGATCAAAGAGTATGAGTAAGGGACTGCATAATGTGACCAAAATTTCCCTTGTTTGAAAAAAGATGAAGAGCCAGTTCCGATAATGGCAACCACGTATGTTACCAGAAGAATGGAGAGATGGACTAGTACTGTGTCTGCCTCAGTCTCATAAGATGGACTGTCAGTGGACTTCCCATTTGCCTAGGGAAAGTGCAGAAGACCTTAGGTTCCGGCGAGGGCACACCCTGTGGGGTGTTAACTTGTACAGATAGAGGGTATGGAGGGCCGGAAATAAGCCCAGGGAATCCATGGCCTCCTTCTGAGGTGAGGTAGGGATCCCTTCCCTTTTAGGAGTAGGGACTTACGGGCAGTGGAGAAACCCTGACGCAAGGGAGAGACGACCGAGGAAGAGTGCAAGGTCTGATGCTTGATCTCCATATTAAGTTTTTTAGGGGGGTTTGTGAGGGTATATATATATATTGCCATATGTTCTTTATACTTTTATACCTATATGCAAGTTTTATTCAATTCCAAATGAGAAAAAACTTAAACGTCGCCTTACATCAGATATGCCAAGGCTTTGCAAGAGATGTCCTAGAAATTCAGAGAAAACCACCGAACCAGACGCAAGGACGCATGTACTTGGCTGTTTTCCCAGAAGCCCATATCAAGATGTTCAAATGTACATGACTGTTATATGATTTTCACTGTCTCAGTCCGCAAATCCGGACTGCCCATATATGGTTATGAGCCCATCACCCCCTAGTGGTGAGAGGGCAGAGGGTATAAGATCTCATGTAATCTGTAATAAAGTGCGCAGTTTTTTCTCCCGTGTGAGGAGCTAGACCAGACTCCTGTGTGTGGTGTCTCTTCTTACGGCCGGCAACGGGGCAAGTGCCGTGGGCCGGATTGGTGTTGCACTTAGAATTTTTAACCCTCATAGATAGCCTGCATTCTTTTATTTCCCCAATAGCACAGGGAAAATCAGTTGATGTTCCATCTACTTTCTGAGAGAAAACAGATACAAAATAGGAATTTAAAAGTTCAGCCTTCTCAACATCATTCTTAACCAATTCACCATTTTCATCTTGTAAGCATCCTATAGCATCTTTGACTTTTCTTTTGCTTTTGACCTCCAAAATGCTTTTTTATTGCTTTTGGCCTCTGTTGCAATTCCTTATCAGCTTTAGCTTTTCTGACACTTGCCCTACTGTTTCTGCAGACCACATTATATTCTTCTTTAGATATTTCCCCCTCTTTCCATTTGATAAACATTAGAGATGAGCGAGTATACTCGGTAAAGGCAATTGCTCGAGCGAGCATTGCCTTTAGCGAGTACCCGCCCGCTTGAGACGAAAGGTTTGGGTGCCGGCGGCGGGCAGGGAGCTGCGGGGGAGAGCGGAACGGAGGGGAGGTCTCTCTCTCCCTTTCTTCCCCCCGCACCCTCCTGCTGACAGCCGCCTCTCACCGCTCCCCTGCGCCGGCACCCGAACTTTTCATCTCGAGCGGGGGAGATACTCGCTAAAGGCAATGCTCGCTCGAGCAATTGCCTTTACCAAGTATAATCGCTCATCTCTAATGAACATATTTTTCTTTGTTTTTAACATGTTTGCAAGTTCTGTGTTCATCCATCCTTGTCTCTTTAAATGCTTCCCATTCTCCCTTCTTTTAGGGATTGTTAACGATTGTGCTTTGAAAATCTCATTTCACAATATTTCCCAATCTTCTTGGACATTTCTGTCCTTATGAACATCCCACCATTGGATTCTTCCTATCCTCTTTCTGAGTTCACTAAAATCTGCCTTTCTGAAATCCAACCTTGAGGTCTGAGTCTTCTCAGGTCTTCCTCCCCTTGTTATCCAACATCCAAGGATATCATGATCACTGCCTCCTAAGGTCCCAGCCACCCTTACTTACTCAACCATTCCTTCCTGTTGATAAAAATTAGGTCCAAGATAGCAGATCTCCTTGTTTTCCCTTCCACCTTCTGGAAGATAAAGTTGTCAGCAAGAGCGGATAAGAATCTGTAGGATCCATTACTTTTACCTGAGAGATTCCCAACAAATGTCTGGATGGGTAAAATCTCCCATGATCACTATGTTGGGCTTCTTTGAGAGCTTGGCCATCTGATGTAGAAAGAGTTCCTCCATATCTTCTGCTTGTCCAGGGGGCCTATAGTAAATGCCTACAACGGTGTCCTTTTTGTTGTTCTCTCCTTGTATTCTTACCCAAACAGTTTCTACAGAACTCCCAGCTCTGAAGCTTGAATCTCTGTGGAGATGAATGCTTTCCTAACATACAACACAACCTCTCCCCCCTTTTATTTGGTCTGTTTCTTATAAATACATTGTATCCTTCAAGCTCTGTATCCAATCATGTCTATCATCCCACCAAGTTTCCGTGATGCCTATGACATCATATTTCTCTTTCTGTGTTTGGAGCTCCAAGTCTCCTTGTTTGTTTCCCAGCTCTGGGCATTTGTGTAAACATTTTAGTTTGTGATCGGGGTCTCTTGCTCCTCTACTTTCCATCTGAATTTTTGTCTTTGTTCTTTCTTTCACCTTCTAATAACAAGGTTCACAAATGTATTAATTAGCTGTATATTTTTGCCTTTCACTTCCCCTCCCATATTGTTCTAGTTTAAAGCTCTCCTAATGAGTGAAGCAAGGCGCCCACCAAATATATGCTTACCTGTTTTTGTAAGGTGCAACCTGTCTCTAGCAAGGAGTCCACCATATAGGTAATTCACTCCATGGTCTAGAAATCCAAATCTTTGCTGATGGCACCATTGACGTAGCCAGTTGTTCACCTCTAGAATCCTGTTCCATCTTCTTATTCCATGGCCATCCACTGGTAGGATGGATGAGAAGACCACTTGGGCTCCTAGTTCCTTCACCTTCTTTCCGAGGTCTTCACAGTCTCTGCAGATAGATGCAAGGTCCTTTTTTTCAGTGTCATTTGTCCCTACATGTATCAGTAGGAATGCATAGTGTTCTGTAGGACTGCAGAGTCTTGACAGCCTATCAGACACATCTTTGATTTGTGCACCTGGAAGACAACACACCTCTTGTGAGGGGTCAGGTCTGCAGACTCGTCTATGCTGTGGGTGCACAAAGGCTTTCCCATTGCATTGTTCAGCTATCTGACACATAGAAAGAATAAATCGGGCAGAAATGTGGGCCGAGGCCGAGATCCTTGGCGGGGTGAAACTCTGCCATGTTTGGGCACTGTGATTTCTTTATGTGTAATACCGTCTTTGAGTTTCATGGGCTCGCCTATGCTGTGGGTGCACAAAGACTTCCCATTGCGTTGTTTTACCTGTCTGGCACAAATACACTGACTGACTTGGGTAGGGTGCAGACGGCTTTCCCATTGTGGTGTTTTACCTATCTGGCACAGATACACAGAATGACTAGGCAGAAGTGTGGGCCGAGGTCCTTGGCGGGGTGAAACTCTGCCATCTGTAGGCACTTTATTTCTTCATGTGTAATACTGTCTTAGAGTTTTATGGGCTCGCCTACTCTGTGGTTGCACAAAGATTTCCCATTGCGGTGTTTTACCAATCAGGCACAAATACACTGACTGACTTGGGTAGGGTGCAGACGACTTTCCCATTGCGTTGTTCAGCTATCTGACACCAACACAGAATGAATCGTGTGTGGACACATGGATTTCCCATTGCTATGTAACTCACAGCACCTTGAGTCACACAAGGTGGAGCCTGGGACCGAGCCTGACCCTGGGCCCGCTCCTGTGATTCCCACGCAGAGTATTGCAGGTCCGACCTCGATCATGGTTTCTCGGGCTTATTATGCCACCTCCTCCTCCTGCTTGGGGTCTGGGGATCTGCGTAACCACAGTTATCCGAGATACTGGATTGGAGCGTTCACAGGAAGTGTTAGTGATTTCATGAGACTTTCACAGGGTCACTGTATACCGGTGGTGGTTACTTTTGCGACACCTCCTGCTTCAAACCAATCTTTGGTGTTAGTATGTGCTGCTGCATTGTGGAGATGTGTAGAAGTGCTGGCACCGGAGTGCCCTTTATGCCCACGTTTGCGGCTCCTGACAATTTTGTGACGCAGGTGCCATGGAATTGGAATGATGATCGTACGTCAATTTATTATCAATTCTCATCAGTATTGTGGGCTATCGCCCCCCCCTTTCAAAGAGGGTCGGTGCCTGGCCCTGCCAACCCTCTGCAGTGTGTGTCTCCGGCTCCTCCTCATCACAGACGCACTTATAAATAGACATGAGGGTGGTGTAGCTATCAAGCGAGCATGTGTCATGAGGGCAGCTGAAGGCTGCGCAGGGAAACTTTTGTGTGCACTGTGGACGCAGGGTCGTGCGGGGGAAGGGGGCGGGTTAGCATTGCCAGCATGTAACCCAGGAGAAGAGGCAGCGGTGTCACCCGCAGGCGGTGATTGTCCTTGGTTGTAGCTAGTGTGGTTCTTAGCTAAGTTGTGCCAGCGCGTGTGCCTGGCTAATGAGGCTCTTTCCCAAGTAAATAGTTAGGGGGGTGACCACCAGACTCTTGCCCCCATTGAGGCTTAATAGAGGGACCCGGGAGCCTCAGATGCAGCTACGCATGCTGTCCCTGCTGTTTTCTATCCGTTTCTGTGGTGTTTCCATGACTTTCTGATGTTTTCTGGTGTTTCACAAATCATCCCCTATGCGGCGCATCGGTCCCATACAAAAATGCTCAAGTCGCCCATTGACATCAATGGGGTTCGTTACTCGAAACGAGCTCTCGAACATTACGAAAAGTTTGACTCGAGTACCGAGCACCCGAGCATTTTGGTGCTCGCTCATCTCTAGAAAAAAGGGAAGTATGACACCCTACTGAGAGGAGTAGGTACTGCAGTGGCTGTACTGAACTCCATTGATATGGAGGTAATGAAAAATAAAGTATCTCAGCAGGCTGGTGCAGATGTGGCACAGGCAGTAAATCTAAAGCCCAGTGGTTGTCATCTATATTTTTACCTCAACATTCAGGCTGCATTCACACAGGGCGGATTTGCCGCAGCAGATCCGCCCGCGGCAAAACCGCCCGCGGCCACTAATCTCGGGATTAGCCAGCCATGTGGACGAGGTTTCTCAGAAACCTCGTCCACACGGGACGGCTAATCCGCTGCGGTAAATCCGGTTGAAACCGCGGTTTCAAAAGAAGCAGCATGTCTGTTTACAGACGGTTTTTTGTTTGTTTATGTTACGGCCGCGCTCTCCTCTATGGAGCGCCGGCCGCAACGGAAATGCATGCGGCCGGACCGCTTCAAAGCCGCCGCGGCTTAAACCGCGGCGGTTCTCCCGGCGGAAATCTCACGGTTTTTGCTGCGGCCAAACCGCGAGATTTCCGATGGGAATCCGCCGTGTGTGAACCCAGCCTTAATATTGGATTATGCTAAAGATGTGTTGAAGATATTTAATTTTAGCTTTGCTGCACAATTTAACTTGTTTGGTGCTGTTAGGAAATGTATGAATGCTACAGAATGTAGTCTTTGAGATATATATATACTTCATGATTAGGGATGAGCGAGTATACTTGGCTAAGGCACTACTCGCTCGAGTAATGTGCCTTAGCCGAGTATCTCCCTGCTTGTCCCTAAAGATTCGGGGGCCGGCGCGGGGAGCTGCGGGGGAGAGCGCGGGGGGGGGGGGACAGAGGGGAGATCTCTCTCTCCCTCTCTCCCGCCCGCTCTCCCCTGCTCCTGTCAGCTGCGGCGGCCCCCGAATCTTCAGGGACGAGCAGGGAGATACTCGGCTAAGGCACATTACTCGAGCGAGTAGTGCTTTAGCGAGTATACTCGCTCATCCCTATTCATGATGTAAGTATATGTAAATGGACCATATTGTCACCCACACTTACCATGTTTGTAGAAATCAGTCCACAATATGTGTGCATAGTAAGAAATAACGTAAAGACCACAAATGTACAATTTAGCCCCCCACTTTCCTGGGTGTCCTGAGAATGTACCTATTTTACACTGGTTAGATGAAACCTTTGTGTTCCTACCTGATGCACAGCGAGCGGCTCTGTTCTGGCACCCAGATGTATTGCAACTGTCTCACATCTCATTATCATTAAACAATATTATCAGATTAAGAAAGGATTTAAAACACCTTGAAAAACACCTACAAATGACGCAGCACACATTGAGACTGAGAAACAGACAATCTAGCTTCAAAAGGTCTAATATCTATAGCAACAAAAATACAGACCGATACCGGTCATCATCGGTACGACATTGTTACAGGATGGGCACCCTTGGCAAAGAAAATGCTGGATTGGCTCTTACACCCTGTTACTTGGCCTTCTACTTTGTGTTTTTTTTATATTGGGGAATTGTTTCCTTGCATACAGGATTTGTAAGACCTCCTAAGTAAACTAAAACGCTACATTTTCGTCTGCAAGCAGGAAGTGCCATGATGCATATAATACTCTATGGAGCTGAATAAAGCAAAGCAGCGAGTGATGATCACTTACTAAAGAGTGCATTCCGCATGGATCACTAAAGGACACCTGATCAAAGATCCACTGTGCTTGGAAATGTGTTTTAGAATGTTTTAATATTGCTGCTTAATAGAACTCCCAAAAGGCTTTGCACCTCTATAAGGTATTATGTTCTGTTTCTGCTGGTCCCATAGCGACACTTGTACGCTCCTTTTCCTAACCAGAGATAGTGCAGATGCCATAGGCTCCCGTATGTGAGTATTTTGCAGGGTATGAACATGTATGGGGGGAGGGGTGGGAACTCCTGTAAAGTACCCGGGGAGCATTTACACCCTTCTTCCAGTGTTGGGTAAGGCAACCTGCCCTTGTAAAACAGGGATAGTTTTAGGCTTGCATGGGATAATGAGACAGAGCAGAAGCAGTCACAATGCAGGGGAATGTTAGAGAATATATTTATAGTTGTGTTACAAGGCCGACTCCATCTTTTATCCCTTTATATGATTATATTCCTTGCTGTGATCAACATTGTATGTGTAGCTTTAAGAAAAGAGATTTTAAGTTGTTTTTAGCAAGATATGGGTATAGTCTAGCATAGTTGCTTCAGACATTTTATCTAGATGACACAGCCAGAAGAAACAGCCTAGATAAGAAATAATTGACGGCATAGTGTGCGCTCTTATGTCAAAAGCAAGATGACAAAGCAGAACTAATGTTCTAAAAGCATGCGCACTTGTTTATTGGCTCGGAAGATAGGCGCACCCTGTGATTTACAACTATATAAGTAGCTGTATGATAAAATAAAGCTGAGATCAATCTGATTACACCAAACTGAGTGTGATGTATCATGATTTCCAGAGCAGCTGCTATCCTTTTATAACAAATTTGACAAAAGCCAGGTATATCTGTTTCTCCCCCCCCCCCCCGCTGCCCCCCCCCCGCATTTAATCGGACGAGTAATCAGTTATTCGAGAAGACCGATGCTCGCTCAGCCTTAAACGCGCATGCTCACTCATCTCTAATAAGGGCTCTTTTCCACGAGCACATAGACGCCCATTCAGGCATTTTGAGCGCCTAAATGGGCTTTTTCATGGCCAGCGTTTTCTCGTCCATTCACACGACCGCAAGCATAGTTTTTAGCAAAAAAATATGCTGCATCCTGGAAAACCCTTGCTCTGCCAAAATCCTCAGGATGCCTTTCAGTGCCTATATGGAGGCACCTGTAAGCTTTTTGGAGTGTTGGACGCTGCAAAATTCCTCCCCCTCCCTTCTCTTTCCCTGCTCCCATAGGAGTCTATAGGACCCGCCGGCGTATATTGGCCATAAGATAGTTCCAGAACTGTCTTGGCTTAATATATGCGCTAGCTGTGTATATGCTCTTTTTTTCGCGCTGCCAGAGTATTTACACGCCATATATTCACCCGTGTGAACAGCTGCATTGGAAATCAATGTTTCACATGAGTACCGTATATGCAGCGGGCATGAAACACGCCGTAAATGCGCTCGTGGGAATAAAGGCACAGAGTGTATTTTATGAATGTATTTTTTTAAGATGGGACATTTGTAACACAGGGGATTCTGTTTTATATATTTTGGGATATTGTGGACAGGGCTCTGGGAAGTTTAGGGGGTCTATCGAATCATGTGCCTTGGGTGCTGGAGGGAGTTTGCAAGTCAAGAAAGGGTAATCAGAAACAGGGCTAGAGCAGCATACTGAATCTGCATACTTAGGCCTCATGTCCACGGGCAAAA
This sequence comes from Eleutherodactylus coqui, assembly GCF_035609145.1. Lineage (NCBI taxonomy): Eukaryota > Metazoa > Chordata > Amphibia > Anura > Eleutherodactylidae > Eleutherodactylus > Eleutherodactylus coqui. The sequence continues at coordinate 3,367,511 of NC_089848.1, read as the reverse complement.
GAAGAATTAAAATCCGCAGCGGATCCGCACCCCATAGGGATGCATTGACCACCCGCGGGTAGATAAATACCTGCGGATGGTCAATAAAAGTGAATTTTAAAAAAATGGAGCATGTAAAAAAACGTGACATGCTCCATTTTCGTGCGGGTCTCCCGCGGGGACGGCTCCCGCAGACTTCTATTGAAGCCGTCCGGATCCGCGGGAGACCTAAAATAAGAATAACGTACCCCCAGCGGGCCGGGCATGTCTTCTCTTCCTCACGGCAGGATCTTCTTGCTTCGGCACGACGGATGTGCCCGGTGCATGCGCGCGGCACGCTGTCAACGTGCTGCCGGCGTGCCGGGTGCATCGGCCCGCTGCGGGTAAGTTAATTCTTATTAATTGCCATTTTCATCCCTCATGTCCGCGGGGCAGGAGGGACCCTCTGCAGATTCTCCATGGAGAATCCGTAGCGGGCCTGATTTTCCCCGTGGACATGAGGCCTTAGGGTCCGTTTACAGCTGCCGATTTGTCTTTGAGTGAGTCAGTGATGTCAGTTCATTTGGGCAGCCTGTTTATACAGGCAGATATACTGTTGTCTCATTCAAATGAGCAATTTTTCAGTCATTCCCATTCGCTGTGTAACTGAGAGCAGCTGACAGACGGGTATTTGGCCCGAACCGTCAGTGAACGAGCAAACAATGATTTTTATGCCTATATAAAATGAATGAAAAGTGAATGATTTCTAGTTCAATCATTGCTGTGTTTACATTTAGTTATTTTCGTTCATTTTCACTCATTTGCACGTTTTCTTGAACAATAATCGTTCCGTGTAATAGGGCCTTAAGTATGACTATGCCAAAGGACAAACAAAAGGAAGGTTTGGTCCGTGTCGCCAGTAGAGCTAATCTTGTAGATACGATACCTTCTACTGGTTAACAAAAATACATGATGTTAATGAGAGCTTTCCGACCTCACACAGTCTGTTATCAGGGCATTGTGCCTTTATAAAGGACCCTGCGAGATCCACAAGCGCGCATTAACATGCAATTGACGTAATCGACGCGTTTTAGCAGTCTGTGACACACAGACTGCTTCATCAGAATAATGTGAGAATAAGAAAGGGAGCGGCCGTGGTAACTATCGGGATGCTGCCAGCCGATTACCTAGAATAGTGAGCTATTTCCTTTCAGGCAGTCAGATAGTGTTAGCCAGCTGCCCGATATCTGCTGTCGGGCAGCTACACCGATGCCGATCTAGCCAGCTATACATCACGGCGCCCAGTGCTCTGAGAGGCAGCAGGGACCTTTTCATGCAACCAGATTGTTAGATTTTCTATAGAGGAGGGAAACAGTTGGTCATTGACCTCAGGGACAGTTAACAGCAGCGCGGCGCGGTCCTTCTAAGTACACGGGGAACATTAACCCCAGGCGCACTGGTCCCCACAAACTGATTTTGTGCAATTATTATGAGCATGGTCTCTGGCTTCTGAAAACATTAAACATGGAACCTTGATAGGGCCATGTATGTTACTTGCTGCAGAGTCCATTGCTTTATGAATTGACCCCTTCTTTTCATCCTCTGGTCTCTCTATTATCTTGGAGAAAAGATGAGATTTTTGATCAGTTTAGCTAGGATCCCGCGCTCTTTATCAATCGGCCGACCTCCATTATCTAACCTTATGGGGATCATTAACCCTTTGTGTACTGGATCCTGCAAGATATAATTGCACAATTCATATACAGCATTGTGGCGGTGGGAGCAATAATTTCTATACCTTAAAAGTGTTCTTTTCTACACCCACATTAGTGGCGCTGACCTCAATTTAACCTCTTCCTCTCTATTGTGTGTTCCCTAAAGATTGGGGGTTCCCTTTAGTATCTGGTATTAGCCAGGTGTGAGGGTATATGTATATATTGCCATATGTTTTTTATGCTTTTATACCTGTATGCAAGTTCTATTCAATTCTAAAATGAGAAAAACTTAATACGTCGCCTTACATCAGATATTCCAAAGTCCTTGCAAGGCGAAGACAAAATGTATCTTAAACACCGCAAGGAAGAACCAGATATGAAGGTCGTGTGCTTGGCTGTTTTCCCAGAGGCGCCATATCTAGATAACGACTGTTCAACTACGTATATAACTTTCACTGTCTCAGGCGGAAATCCGGGCTTCACATATATGGTTATGCGGTGAATTTGAGCCAATGAGACCATTACCCATTCCTAGTGATGAGACCAAAGGGTATAAGATCCCATGTAATCTGTAATAAAGGGCGCAGTCATGTCCCCGTGTGAGGAACTATACCAGACCTCCGTGTGTGGTGTCTCTTCTTTACCACCGGCAGCGGGGCATTGGGGTGGGCCTGATTGGTGCTGTACGCAGAAATTTCCCTGACACAGGGGTATTCATCCTCCACCCCTGACTGCATGGCTTCCCAGTATGGAATAATAAAGTTTTAAGGACTAACACTGAACACCCGCCTCCCCATACAAAAATCATGAATGGGGATTAATAATTATAATAAAGGGGTGTAACTTTGTGCCAACTAAGCACATGCGGTACACCATTGTGTGACTCCCTGGAAAATTGTATTCATACGGAAGTCCTGAAACAAGAGAGACTTCTTGGGAAATGTAAAAAGCATTGCCTTCCTAATCTATGGCCATGCCTGATTAACGGTTAGAAGTCATCACTCCACTTACTGTATGAACACCCACAGGGTGGTTTGATGCCCAGTTTCCGTTAGATAGCGCGGCCGTTTGTTAACAGGCTTTTCCATTTTTGGAGCTAAGGGATATTCTCATCATACATCATAACTCCCGAGGCTCCTTAGTTTTGTTATATATGTTTTGTTCTGTCCACCCAAGATTTTAATTTTTTCTAATAAAGTTAGTAAGTTTTAATAGATTCTTCTTCGGTGTATAGCATCGTACTTTTAGTCCACTTCTTTGTAACTTACTTAACATTTACTTTACTTTCTCTGCAAAGCCATCCTTTTGTAAATCTTATCTCTAAAGGTACTTTACCAGGAGCAAGAGATCATTCGCCGAGTGAATGACCAATGATGACACAGTGTGGCCGTTCGCTCGGGCCTTCAGTTTAAGCATGCTGTTAAATCATTTTAATTCCTTTGTGTTTTACATGATCGTTTAGTCGTTCGGTTCTCTGTACCAGTGAATGAGAATGACTAATGATTAGTGTTTAAAGTGAATGATTAGCAACCGAGCCATGGATGATATACATGCATGCTTGTATAAAATGAAGAATGAAGGATCAGTGAACAAGTCGCTCAGCATTCAATCGTTGGCTGCGTTTACACAAAATGATTATCGTTAACATTCAAATCATCCAGAAACTTTTTTGAATGAATCGTTTTGCATAAAAGCACCAAAAGGCTACAATCACAGAGGCAAGCATGATGTAGGGCTGAGTCACCCAACGCCGCACTTGTTAATGGCCATTTTTCCCATGGATGTGGGGTGTTTTTCAGGCGAACATGCATGGCATCACTGCTCTGAATTTCCTATCCCCCGATGCTTGTTTCAGGTGTGTCAGAGGATCGGCAAGTGTTTCCCATTCATTTCAACGGTAAACATCACACCGCCCCCTCGCAAGCCGTGGGAGGTGTTTTCCCTCCCTATTGAAAACATTGGGCAATACGTTTTCAGGAATGCAAACAAATAGATCATGCATTGATCTTCTTTACCTAGAGAGAACATCGCTCATGTGTACAACTCCAAAAAATGGAGTTTATATTCGCTTGAGTTTTGTGCATCTTGCAACGCATTGAACTCGCGTAAGACTCACATTCATGTAAATATAGCCTAATGGGCCATTTACACCAATGAATCCAGTGTAAATGCACAAACATTGTTTAGCATCCATTCGCTATTCGTTATCGCTGACTTTTAGTCAACATAAAAACCATCGCTGGATCGCGGGCTCGTCGTTCTGTGTAAATGTTCCCCGCTCTGCACTGAGCGAGAAGCCCGCGATCCAGCGGTGAAGTCTATCAGTGTAAATGATCTACACGAGTGCTAACGACCTTAGCGGTGACATCGTTTACCCAACTGATGGCCCGTGGAAAAGCACCTTAAGTCCTATTGTGGGAGTCTGTACTCTGAGCAGACGTCTATACCCCCTTCCTCTCTAATGCTCTCCGTCTGCTGTCTCTTCCCCAGCTGGCTTGCCCTGTCCCTCTCAGTGTCTCTTTAGCTGTGTTGTCTGTAAATAATTGCAGTAATTACACTACTTTAGGGCTTGTAATAGCAGGCAATTGTAATTAGAGACAATGTCTCTAATATGGAAAGGAATTGAACTACAGTCCTTTACATTGGTAGTTCTGGCGCAGGAAGCCCTGCTAACGTGATAAACCATGGTGCTGGACAAGATAATGAGGAATAACTAATTACAAACTATGGCAGCAGCTTCTGATGAACATTCAAACTCTTTCAGGTACTTTTCTGTATTTTTTATAAACTTAGAAAACTGATTTTATGAATACATTAAAGAAAAGAAGATCGACAAGTTGGACCTCCTTTGAAGAATAAGCAAAACGCTTTCTTTAAAAATGTACATTTATTCAGTTTTAGCAGTTCACATTTTTTGAAAATAAACATTATTAGCATTTACAAAAAAAGAACACAATCATCATTACAGGTAAAAATAATTCATCATTAGAGTAAAATAAAATGATTATTAGCAGCAAAGTGTCAAACAGATCATTATATTAAATATAACACATAACTGAGAAGTATATAAAATAGCAGCAACTTAAATTCCTGACTTAAAGCCAGATAACTAATGAAGAATTAAAGAATCTGGAGAATTACAAGCATGAATATGAACCCCGGGCTTCTGTCCATGGCCAAACAAAATACTTCTAGATAAAGAACCTACATATAGCCGTCCGATGCGAAATATAATGTGTAACAAAACAAGATTATTTCTTAGTGGCCAGCACTCCGGACATGTCGGAGTTAACAAATACTTGTGTTCTCCATGAAATACTGCAGCAGCTTTTCCCATATGTTGTGCAGTTTCTCTGTTATTCCTGCTGACTATTTATTACCTCATTGACAACTGGGTGTTACCGTTCTCCTTGCCCTCATGTTATCAGCACTGATTGGACAGAGTTAAAACACTTCCCAATGTTAATTTCCTCCTAAGAAAGGATAACAGAGGAACGGCACGTCTTCAGCTTGGAGTTATGTGAGAAGATGCTGTAGGATTCTTATTTCATGGGGAATACAAGTATTTACTAAAACAGACAGATCAAAAATAGCAACAGGTCCTCCCTAAACTGAGTGCTATAGGGGGAATCCGCCGGCCTCAGTACCTTGTGTTATTATCTAACATGTGATATTATGGAAGGTGAAACAATAGCGCCAGCCCCTTGTTGGCGGTGTACAGGTCTGTAAACGTCATGTGGTGAAGAGGTATTGTTAAGGATAGATAATAGAAATGGTTTATAAGATCTCTTGCTGGGGCATTAAAGGTCCGTTAATAATAAAACAACCAATGTTGTAGCTCCATGTAACCTCCACCGTGTACAGAGGCATAATGTATGCTACACAAGTCTGAAGAGCTAATGCATACCTGCTTGCTTCTGATCCCACACGGAGGCTTACATAGGCCTTCTACACATGAGAGTCGTGTAATGAAGGCTGTGCGGAGGCACTATAATGTAGAGCTATAGGCTCACTGCGGGAAAAGTATGGAACTATAATACAAAGTTACTCTTCACTAGGAGTAATATGTCTTAAGAAATCAAAAAACAAGACAGGAAAGAAAAACCTCTCAATGCCATAGTATAACATAGTAAGATGGTAACATAGTGTGTTAGGCTGGATGTCCACTAGTTCAGCCTGTATGACATTGGAGGTTTATGTAGTGTCACATGCCACTTTATGGGTGCGCTGTTATTGCCCCTTACAGGGTTGTAAGTTGGCGTTCAGTAACCACTCAAACACAGGTAGAAGATATGTAATGGAAACTCCTAAAAAACGAATCCCGAGAAAGAGCGCTCCATTCGCACACGGGTTATGTATGTATCTATATGTTTCCTAACTTGTTACATAATACAACATGTAAATATGTTTGTATCAGTCTCATCTACAGAATGCTTTGTGACTGGGAGTGTATACATTCAGGTTGGAGAGTAGTGGAGTATTATGTGTATTCGTGATTTTCATCGAACAGTGAAGAGATACATTGTTGCGATGATGTGGGTGTGTTAGTTATTATCGATATCAAGAACATACAGAAATTTGGAGCGGGAGCTGAAGTTTACATACATGTTAGAAATGCTTGTATTAACAGTAAAAGTCCGTCATGTATTTGCCCATACTTCCGATATCATACATAACTACTGAAACCTTCAGTGTATTTAACAGGATTATTATCAAACTCATGAGCTAAATATAAATATCCACGAGGAATGCACATTATAGCAGGTGAATTGGGATGATTAATGCTAGGATATTGAGGTGGACATGGATGGCAGAACGGTTAGGCGAAATCCATCGTTACCAATTTCCCTATTAACAGCTAAATGTCCATGTTATGTCAATGGAGCGTGGAGAATAAGCTGTTACCAGACACTTCTAGCGCCATCCTCCCTCCACAGGGCACAAAGTACTGATTTAACTCATGGATGTCTGACAGCCACTTATCCCCCTTCCCTATTGAAATAAATATGGCCATTTCAAGCCTGCACATTGGCGTTTGAGAATATAGCTGCCAGCTAAACAAGCCACTATTAAATGTGTATGGTCAGCTTTAGATAAATCAATGCTCATGAGCTGATGGGGTAAGACAAGGAAGGACGGATACCAGTCAGGGCTGCAATTAGTTGTTACACGAATGATTGAACTATAGATTGGCAACATATGTCTTTGTATATTTGACATATTGTAACTCTCATGCCCTATGCACATGGCCATACTAGGACCATAATAGGTCATCTACGGACTAGGGCCCTACTGAACCTTTCAATGCCTTCTGTTTTCATACAAATCGAACAGAAAATATAATGCTCCGTTGTACAATATAATGCAGAAGTTCTGCCCTCTAGAAGAAGTATTCCTAGACAAGACTAGCTCCAGACAAATAATGGAAAGCCATATGGTGACACATAGAGTGTAAATCCGTAGTACAGGCTTAGGAGGGCATATCGTCATCCACAATCGGAATGATGCAAAACACTTGTATGATTTGGTTTAAGTTCATTTAAGTTAGTTTAATGTCAATACTGCAGATTTACTAATCCTGTCTAATAGTTAGACCAGACAGTCTTATAATGCACCAGATTTATCCCAGCGGCTCATACTGGATGAGAAATCTGGCATATCTTTAGGCAGTCTAGTCCAACTTCCCACCAACTATTAGTTGCCTCAATCTACACCAGATTTTAGGTGGCACACATTCTTGCACTTTTTATTCTTAAATGCATTGTCCAAGATTTAAAAAAATTGTCTAAGAGTAGAGTATGTGATAAAAGATAACAATTACCTGTTACATCCCCGCTGCCCCAGCTTAATGCCCAACTGGTCACGCGGGCCTCCATTTACTTTGCCGTAGGCCATCAATATCTAAAAGCTGGAAGACCCCTTTAAGATTTGTAGATTTCAGGTGTTTGGGGCATTTTGAAGCAAACTGCATAGTCAGCAGCTGAATATTATACTGAGCTTAAATAGTAATTACATAAAACAGTTACTCTATTAAAACAAATGATAGAAAAACCTCCAAAGGACAAAAATACAAAATGAAGTGTGTGCGTAAGAGGAACATGCTTGCTTAAAATTGTATTTAAGTCATCACCAGCTCTGCTGATCTCATATATACGGCCATATATACATATAATTTAGGAGTTAAATAAGTGTTTTGATTTACAATTCTTCTATAAATGGTGTAAAATATGGAGGAAATATTACTTATAAATAATGGAAAATACGAAATAAGAGAAAAAGGGAAAATGTTACTTAGAATAAATAGTTGTGAAGATGAACAAGCGGTATAGGATGCGCATCCGCCGGCCGCACCTATTCTTGTGCATTCAGGTACTGCTGGCAGTTCAGATCCCCTCTGTTTTCTGGAGAACCTGGAATCTTTTTCCCAGTTAATGGAAAGACGCACCAACATTTTCCTCGTTCTCCATCAAGTGCGGTTTCACACTAAGAAAACAAAAAGTGCCAAATGAATATTCTGAGCATACTTTAACCTTTTCCTGACATTTTCACTCTTTCTATCTTTGTGCAAGTATAATATTAAGCAGCCCCCCACTCCCCAATACGTGGTCGCTGCACGAATGATTGTTCATCAGTATTTGGAATCTTTGCAATGCTCTACATATAGCAATCTGCTGTCTGCTTGCTGTTGGGAAGTGCTGTTTGTACCCGCCTTGTATCTCTATACCGGTAGACCAGTGGGACGATAAATATGGCTACTTGTGGTAATTTTAGGATCTGTTAGTCAGGCTGTCTGACAGAACTCTGAAACCGATGAGACTCAGGGAAGTTGTGTAACCTGCTGTTTGTAGCAGGTAGGAGAGCAGATGTGTGATCCTAGCTACAGCCAGGAAGGTGGGGGGAACACATAATTTATCTAGTTGTGGTTACAAACACTGAAAGCCGTCTCCTTATGGTGCCTAAGAGCAGTTGCCTCTGTTCTGAGAGATAATTCATTTCCTGCCAGTGCTGCCCTATACTGAGACTTCTTCCCTTCTCAGTCTGAATCCATCGGTCAGCAGCAACAAGAGAATAAACAGGACTTCTCAAACACAGTAAGGAGCTGGCATTCAGTTTCCACCCCCACCGCTTGTTGATCCAGAGGAAGGAAAAAAAACCCCAATGAGACAGATGCCAATTTACCTCATTTTGGGGAAAAAAAATCCTTCCCGACTCCATAGTGGCGGTCAGAATAATCCGTGGATCAACGTTTTGATAGTTCCTACCTGACTCCAAAACTCAGATCAACAACTCGCCCATTATCTAATGTCTATATCCTGCATTATCATAGCGCTATAGAAAGACGTCTAGCCCCTCTTAAACTTCTCTATGGATTTTGCCATCACCACGTCCTCAGGCAGAGAGTTCCACAGTCTCACTGCTCTTACAGTAAAGAACCCCTTTCTGTGTTGGTGATGAAACCTGCTTTCTTCTAGACGTAGCGGATGTCCTCTTGTTACGGTCGCAGTCCTGGGTATAAACAGATCATGGGAGAGATCCTTGTATTGTCCCCTCATGTACTTATACATGGTTATTTGGTCGCCCCTTAGCCGTCTTTTTTCCGGGGTGAATAATCCCAGCCTCTCTGGGTATTCCAGTCATCCCATTCTGTTTATTAGATTAGTTGCTCTTCTTTGAACCCCCTCCAGTACTGTAACATCTTTCCCTGAGCACCGGTGACCAGAACTGTACACAGTATTCCATGTGAGGCCTTAGCAGCTTGCACTTTGTAGTTAGCTAGACTAATAGAACTCTGAGTAATTAGTTAATGTGTCCCATCACATTCCCCTGCTGTAACTAGGGTCTCACATATTCTCCCTGGTATAAACTGTATATTACACTTCACTTCCCCTTCTGTCATCAGTTTATTAATTTCATTCTGAAAGCATCTTAGTCCTCCAGCATTCAGTGTACAGGAGTGTAAAGAGGATCAAGGGTTACAAATTTTTAAAACATGTAATTGCAAAAATTATATTTATGTAAATATACATGGATTAAAGAATCATTGAAGATGCCCCTAGCCCAGTGATGGCGATCCTTTTAGAGACCGAGTGCCCAAACTGCAACCCAAAACCCACTTATTTATTGTAAAGTGCCAACATGTCAGGGGGCGGGGCTTATCACCACGTATGATTTTTACCCCCGTCGTTCTTAAAAGGACCAGGCTGTTTCAAAATAGGCAGCATGCAGATTTTGACTTCTTTTGGATGCGGAAATGCTGTGGAATTTGCCACGGAAATTTCCGCTGAGGACATTCTGCAGCATTTCCACCTCGTGTAAACATAATCCAGCAGTAATACTGACCCCCCCAGAGCAGCCCCAGTGCTAATAGTGACCCACCCCAGAGTGGCTTTAGTGGTTATAGTGACCCCACACAGCGGCCCCAGCGGTAAGTGACACCGCACCGTGGCCCCAGTCGTAATAGTGACATCCCACAGTGGCCCCCCAGTAGTAATAGTGACACCACACAGTGGTCTCAGTGGTAATAGTGACATCCCACAGTGGCCCCAGTAGTAATAGTGACATCCCACAGTGGCCCCAGTAGTAATAGTGACATCCCACATCAGCCCAGTAGTAATAGTGACATCCCACAGTGGCCCCAGTAGTAATAGTGACATCCCACATCAGCCCAGTAGTAATAGTGACATGCCACAGTGGCCCCAGTAGTAATAGTGACATCCCACAGTGGCCCCAGTAGTAATAGTGACATCCCACAGTGGCCCCAGTAGTAATAGTGACATCCCACAGTGGCCCCAGTAGTAATAGTGACATCCCACATCAGCCCAGTAGTAATAGTGACATCCCACAGCGTCCACAGTAGTAATAGTGACATCCCACAGTAGCCAGTAGTAATAGTGACATACCACAGTGGCCCCCAGTAGTAATAGTGACATCCCATAGTGGCCCCTGTAGTAATAGCGCCCCCCTCTGAGACCCAATTCCCCCCCCCCCCCACCTCCTCTGCTTGGTGCTGTTGCTGTCACTGATCCCAGGAGCACAATGTGATGTGCTGCCGGACCCCTTCTCCCTCCCCTACTCTTGCGGAACCAAGTAGGAGACGTCAGAGGAGGGAGGAGGAGGATCCCGGCTGCACACTGACATCACAGTGTGCGCTGGGATCAGCGCCTCTAGCAGCGCTGCTGAGTAAATACCAGCAGGGGAGCTGTGGCACCCCTGCCGGTATTTACAAATGTGGTGAGCGGCTGACGGCGGCGAGTGCCAGCTGGGAAGGCTCTGAGTGCCGCCTCTGGAACGCGTGCCATAGGTTTGCCACCACTGCCCTAGCCTATAAAGGACAATGTAGCAACCTCTCTGTTTATGCCCCTTTGATACATTTTGGGGAGTTTACAAGCAGTAAATTGTACCTGTTTACTGTGATAGAAGCCATTTCTGTTACAGTTGGGAATGTGGAATCTATAAAGATCTTCTCCAGTCCTTTGCTGAAATCTTGTCAGTCTGTCCATTGCTTTGTAAAGGTCTTTCTGACATGGTCCCTACAGCACCACATAAAATAGGGATTAGATGGAAATAAGCTATAATGCCATTCGTATTATTGATGAATATCCGTAATAAACCTTTGAGGAATATTATAAGTTACTCTCATAACTGAGTGTATTCTGTAAAACACTGTTCTCAAACCTATGGCTTGCCAGACATAGTGAAACTAAGACTCTCAGCATGTGCCAAATGTTACAGGTTGTGCAAGTATGCTGGGAGTTGTAGTGCCACAATAGCTGAAGAGCCAGCGGTTGGGGAAGCCTGCTGTGCAGCATTATTACTATAACAGACATATCATACAATGTAACATTATTATTTTTCTAGCCATGTATTTCAGTCCATACTAGTGGGCAGGATTAGGATTTACCTGATACTGGTCTTTCAGTTTCTTTCTGTCAATCATCTTTTTAGCCTTCATGCGTTCATAAACGGTGATTGCATTCCAGGCATCAAACTTGTCGAAACCATCAGGAAAAATTCTGAGGAATGGAGGAAGCTGGTCTTGTGGAAGGTCGAAGCTCTCCGGAGCCGTGTTCTCGTGCTCAGAGTAATCCTTCACTTCTACAAAGTAACGAGTTCAGGTGAATTCATTCTGATAGTAAGCAGGCGTTATATAGCGGCATCTACCTCCCAATCTTAGTGCGTGGGGATTTCACTATGACTTCTATTAACAGAGTAATAATTTGGATACTGTAGCAAGGAAAATGTATTCCTCATCTGAGAATGTAACAATCCCCTTAGAATCCTTCCAGCAGTGCATGTGCTATGATTGTAACAACTCACTAATCAAGTCTATAATATATCTATAACAGAAATGTTGTATAATTAGCCCTACAATATTTAAGTAATAAAACTCTAGAAACTAATTACAAACAGAAATTAGAGACTAATTAAACCACAATCTACCATTAAGATGAACTGGAACCACAGACATATTATAAGGCTACATTCATCCATAATGTATAGACAAGCAGGCATGTAAGGGACCTCTAAAGCGGATTTTGTTACATTTTTAACCGCAGAACATTTTGTGGAATATGTTGCAGAATTTCTTGCATTTTTCAATGTAGACTTTATCTGAAGAATTACATCTTCTGTGTGTCAGAAATCCTCAGCAACAGTTCCTCAAGATGTCTTTAATTCCATGTCAGAAAGCTTTTCTGCTGCGGAATTTCATCATACAGTTCTGAAATGAAGACACGCGGATTTTAACAGGTGGGGAATTCAAGCCCCATAGGGGTAACATTGTGGTACGAAATGTCCCCCCAAACCAATTCCGCCCCGTGGGAAAGGCCCCTTAGTTGGGGTTGTCACTTATAATCCCAGGTCTCCTTTCCATTTTTGGTACCATTATTTTTTACTGTGTTTTTAAAAGGACTGGAAACAAATGGAAAGCTTTGTGTTCTCTCAGGTTTACTGAACAGATAGAGCTGCGGACTGAGCTGTTTGTTCAGTGAAAGAGGAATTGGAACCAACAGCCCCAACTGAAGTGTGAGTGCAGCCTTATGATACTTTGATCTTTCACCTTACTGATGCAAGAAAGTAGGACGCAGGTCACAAAAACAAGCATCATCGCTGAGAAATTGATGTACGCAATAATCAGGTGATCGTGGAAATCGTATAGACACCACTGGGGAAGGATTCCAATGTATTCATTCAGACAAGTGATTTTTAGCAGCGTTAAAACATTGCGCCGGAAATAATAGGACATCAGCGACTGAAAACGGCGACCGATTTTATAAGTTCCAGAAAAGATAGGTCTTGCCTTATCTTTTGCAGAGATAAGCTGGAGGCTCCCATAGACGTCTATTGGAGCTGAAAAAAGGGAGGGAGTTTATGTGACGAGTACATGCGGGGACAAGTACATGTGGGGACGAGTACATGTGGGAATGAGTGTCAGCCATCGTTTGCCCAACAGTCGTCCCGTGTAAATGGGGCTTTACACTTTATGATAATGGTGAAACAATTACTTTAGACTTAAAAAGATCCAAGTAATGTGGCTGCTCCCTTGATAACTGAGATTACTAGAAGCTTTCTTATATAGTAAAATGTATTCTTCTAACTAATGAAAGTTTTAAATAAAGCAGTCACTATTCTATGAACTGTTCAGGGGATTCTCTTTGCATCCTGTGAACTTCTATTCTTATTTAACATTACATAGTAACATAGTATGTTAGGCTGAATGAAGAGAACGTCCATCTGGTTCAGCCTGTTGTTTCAACACCCCCACCCTTGTTGGTCCAAAGGAAGGCAAAAAAACCCCAATGAGCCAACTTAGCTCATTTGGAGGAAAAAAATCCTTCCTTACTCCATAATGGCAGCCAGAGTAATCCCTGGATCGACATTTGAGATCAACAACCCCGTTGGTCACCTAATGTCTATATCCTGTAATATTATAGTGCTCTAGAAAGACATCTAGTTCCTCTTCAACTCCTCTATGGATTTTGCCATCACCATGCCCTCAGGCAGAGAGTTCCACAGTCTCACTGCTCTTACAGTAAAGAACCCCCTTTTTTGTTGGTGATGAAACCTGCTTTCCTCTAGACGTAGCGGATGTCCTCTCATTACCGTCGCAGTCCTTGGTATAAACAGATCATGGGAGAGAGATCCTTGTATTGTCCCCTCATGTATTTATACAGAGTTATTTGGTCACCCCTTAGCCGTCTTTTTCCGGGGTGAATAATCCCAGTTTTGGTGCCTCTCTGGGTATTCCAGTCCCGTCATTCCATGTATTAGTTTAGTCGCTCTTCTTTGAACCCCCTCCAGCACTGTAACATCTTTCCTGAGCACCGGTGACCAGAACTGTACGCAGTATTCCATGTGAGGCCTTACAAGTGCCTTATATAGTGGGAGGATAATGTTCTCGTCCCTCGCCCCTATAACTCTTTTACTGCACCCAAGACTCTATTAGCTTTTGCAGCAGCTGACTGGCATTGGTTACTCCAGTTTAATCTACAATCCACTAGTATCCCAGGTCTTTTTCCCTAGCAGTACCCCATTTAGTGTATATTGGTGACACCCATTTCTCCTGCCCATGTGCAGAACCTTACGTTAATCAATATTAACTTCATTTGCCATTTTTCTCCCCAAGCTCCCGGCTTATCTCGGTCCTTTTGTAGCCGTATTATTAACATTGTTAATAATATCTTGATACAGTAAAAGTTTTAGCCCAAAACGTCACAATGTAAAATGTTGCAGAAAGTGGTACAGATTGGGCTTTTCATGGTTCAGCTTACATACTAAATGCTAACTAGAAATCAGATCCCGCCTGTTTCCTTTTCACTTACAGTACACAGTATATATACCTGGCAGCAGACTCACCTGTGGTATCACTAGTTCTCAGCTTGTCCAGGTCCTCTGCATCCATGCAGATTGCTTGTCCTCTTGTTAGTGCATACAGTGGTCTGGGCTCTCCTGGTTTTACATGACAAGTTAGTGCTTTTCCACACCTTGCAGTGTACACCCCGCAGGCTTCTCCCCGCTTCAATGCACAAGTCAAGCAGCACCCGCACCCGGGTTCTCTTGCCAACTCCGGACAGTCAGCAGGGACTTGAGGGCAAAGAGCTAGCTTCTCCTCAGTACATTGGGCACAATGCAGTGGCTCTGTTGTTGCAGCCACTGATGCTAGAAGTAGACCAGCTAATAGCAGCCATGTGCAAGAGCTGATTTCTTTAGCCATTTTGAATACTATTGGCTTAGGCAGTGTGGGTAGTGTGCTGCGTCTATGTGTGATGGCAAGACTATGGCTCTGTGTGTCAGTAAGCTCCTTAATACCTGTGTCAGCTCTACACTACATATATAGGATGCATTATGGGGGCATTAATGTTTTACCTCAGATTAATCATTAGCCCAGAGGAACTGTTTGTAAAACACACTGATAGTTAGTGCCATGTCTTTGCATCGGGTGGTCACCACGCCCCCTCTACCCTTCCCTTTACACTCTGTTGCCTAACACTGACGCCCAACCGCCCGCTTCTGCACACAGCAAGTTCACTTGTCAAAACAAAGACTGAAAAAAATGGAACAAACTTCGTTTGATTTACAATTTCCTGCATAACAAGGAAATGACATTCCATCAACCTTAGAAATGTTACAAAGTCACTTATTCAGGCAGTGAAAGGCCAGATTCGCTTGAGATAAGCAGGGGCGCTGATTTCAAACTATCCCTTCTCTTCAGAGCGGACGTGCTTGAGGTGGCAGGAATAGATCATAAACTTGTGGCGTCCTTATTCTGTACTAACGTGTTTTGGCCAACAGCAGATTCTCTCCTAACCCCCTATGTAACTAAGTGTTAATGTGTAATGGTCACCATCTAGAGGCGCAGGAGCCTCACACCTCACAAGAGGGATAGATGGACTCTGAGGATCCTTCCGAGTTCATTAGCCTCAGTGTGATACTTGTTATAGCAGAGAACATACACTTTATACATCTTCGTTGGAAGAATTCAGTGCAGACATTGTTTCAGAACTTCCAGACGACCCTCTCCAGCGTTCTTAGTGTGATGTGTAAGTTACTGGGCGGAATCCGTGTACTTTAGTATCTTGAATGTTGATACCAAGAGACGTAGAGGGGAAAGATCAAAAGTTGTAATGAGTCATTATTGCGCTCCACTCACCTTTGAGACTCCATTTACCTCCATAGTACATATTATTATTTTCCGGGAATGTTTCCTATTACGTTAATCATTATATAGCTTTAGAATTGTTTTATTATTCACATGAACAATTACAAGTAAGAATTTCGCACACAGACATCCGAAACGGCATTTCTCAGCAATATGTGCAGGTTGTGTATATTCTAATATATACAGTTTATTTAGATTATCAGAGCTATCACCTGTTAGGACAATAATCAGGCAATATACGCTACTGCCATATGTGCTACACAGATAGAATGTGAGGGCTACACATGACAATGTGAATGAAACTCTAGGGAAATATCAACTACATGGATCCCCCAGCAAAATGGCCCAATTTAAACTAGATAGATAAATCTTTTTTTTTTCACTGAAAGAAACCCATAGATTTTTATCCTAAAAATTAACTTTTATTAGAAATATTTAAAATGTGGAACCCACTATTACAAACACAAAAACACAAAAACTAACAGCGTCACGGAAAACCTAAGTGATAAATATGCGTACTTAGGGATCTCACAACAACTCAGACCACGATAGATTTTTTAGGTTATATGTAATCCCAAAAGGGTTTCTGGCAACTGTGTACCTCTAAATGTAATTGATAAGAACTCTGATTGAGGTGAACACTGCCGAATATTCTTGTTACCCTGAGAGAAGAGCGGTAGCTCCACTGTCAAACAGTTAGAACTGTGGAGACTAGTCACACAAAAGTTGGGGTTCAATACTCAAAAATGATGGTCTTGAGAGTAATTACGAAGAAGTATGTAAATCCTATTGCTTCAAAGGACATAACATCATCAGATGAAGAGAGGAATAGTCTGTCTGAGTACAATATTACCGCTCGTTCACGGGCCAGAAATTAATGTGACCGTATGTTTGTCACGAGCTTAAGTATCGGTTCAATTATTCGTAACCGATACCACAAAAAAAAAGTCTCACAATCAGTTCACTGATAAGATGCCGTGTCTTATCCTCAGAAGAGGATAGATGTTTATTCCGTCTGTAGACCAGATATAAATTGGAAACGACAGCTAGAAAAGTACCAAACCAAAGTATAGCTCCCACCATCTAATAAATGCTATTGTGGCAGTTAGTAATGTATATATCGTATTCCTGATACCCGGCTATGATACTCCTGAAATCGACGCGTTTCCTCAACTACTCTCAAGTTGTAGTTGATTCATCAGGATCATGGAGCTGAATTTACGTGTTCCTTAAAGGGTTTGAAACGGAACTTACGCCCCTTACTGTCACATTTGTAATATTATGTTGTTTAATCAGTAAAGGGGTTGTCCCGCGCCGAAACGGGGTTTTTTTTTTTTCAATAGCCCCCCCGTTCGGTGCGAAACAAACCCGATGCAGGGGTTTAAAAAAAAAAAAACGGATAGTACTTACCTGAATCCCTGCGCTCCGGTGACTTCTTACTTACCTTGCGAAGATGGCCGCCGGGATCTTCACCCTCGGTGGACCGCAGGTCTTCTGTGCGGTCCATTGCCGATTCCAGCCTCCTGATTGGGTGGAATCGGCACACGTGACGGGGCGGAGCTACGAGGAGCAGCTCTCCGGCACGAGCGGCCCCATTCAGAAGGGAGAAGACCAGACTGCGCAAGCGCGTCTAATCGGGCGATTAGACGCTGAAAATTAGACGGCACCATGGAGACGGGGACGCTAGCAACGGAGCAGGTAAGTGAATAACTTCTGTATGGCTCATAATTAATGCACAATGTATATTTCAAAGTGCATTAATATGGCCATACAGAAGTGTATACCCCAACTTTGTTTCGCGGGACAACCCCTTTAAGTAGGGGGCGGTTTATTCACGACAGATACTCAAATTATATAGCTAGCGGATGTGGATGTACTTATAATGGTCACTATACACCCCAATTGTTTTTATTGTATAGGTCAGACAAATTCACGATGTTAAGTCAAAGGCATTCACTCTAATGCCAGTTTACATATAGTGTCATGCCCTACTTGTGGCGCGGTCACACGAGCACGTATACGGCGCGTTTTTGCGCCCCATCGTATATACGTGACTATCTGAGGCATTGGTTTCCAATGTATTCATTCACACGGGCGATTTTACGGAGCGTAAAAAAGGCAACCCGCAAAAAACGGAACATACGCGACCGAAATACGTGCCAACGTATTTTCGGTGGCCGAAAAGATCGTTTGAAAAGTAGGAACAAACGATAATATGCTTTCTAGCTCTGGTCATGATCGCCGAAAAACGTTCTTTCCGGCGATTATATGCTGCGGACGTGCGAATGTAAAAACGCTGACGCTCGTGTGACCGCGCCCTAAGAGGTGAATAATGATCATGAAAGCAGCTAGTATTGCTACTGATCCACTGAATATAATGATTCAGCTATAGTAACTCAGTGACTAAAGGCTACAGATGTGATGACTAAAGTAGCACTGCTGCCTCGTTAGTTATATTAAGGACAGCTAGTGCTGCTGCTGGATATACTAATTCAGCTATAGTGACTTAGCAACTAAAGGCTATTGATGTAAGCTTGAAGTATCACTGCTGCCTCATTAGTTATCCTGTTCACTGACTGAATTTGTCAGACCAATGGTGGTGGTTTCGCTACTTAGGGTCATAGGTGTTAAGCCCAAAGTTGCTCTGTGATCACACACACACATGCATACATCCGCCAGGATCAATGTTCCAGTGCAATCTGACTTTTCTATCTATTTGTCTATCTATCTATCTATCTATCTCCTATCTATCTATCTCCTATCTATCTATCTCATATCTATCATCTATCTATCTATCTATCTATCTATCTCCTATCTATCTATCTATCTATCTATCTATCTATCTATCTATCTATCTATCTATCTTCTATCTATCTCCTATCTATCTATCTATCTATCTATCTATCTATCTCCTATCTATCTGTCTTCTATCTATCTATCTATCTATCTATCTCCTATCTATCTGATATCTATCTCCTATCTATCTATCTATCTAACTCATATCTATCTATCTATCTAACTCATATCTATCTGCTATCTATCTATCTATCTAACTTCTATCTATCTGATATCTATCTATCTATCTCCTATCTATCTATCTATCTATCTATCTATCTATCTATCTATCTATCTATCTATCTATCATCTATCTCCTATCTATCTATCTCCTATCTATCTATCTCATATCTATCTATCTATTTATCTATCTAACTCCTATCTATCTGATATCTGTCTATCTATCTCCTATCTATCTATCTATCTATCTATCTATCTATCTATCTATTTATCTATCTAACTCCTATCTATCTGATATCTATCTATCTATCTATCTATCTATCTATCTATCTATCTATCTATCTCCTATCTACCTATCTCCTATCTATCTATATCCTATCTATCTCCTATCTACCTATCTCCTATCTATCTATATCCTATCTATCTCCTATCTACCTATCTCCTATCTATCTATATCCTATCTATCTATCTATCTATCTCCTATCTACCTATCTCCTATCTATCTATATCCTATCTATCTATCTATCTCATATCTATCATCTATCTATCTCCTATCTATCTATCTATCTATCTATCTATCTATCTCCTATCTATCTATATCCTATCTATCTCCTATCTATCTATCTATCTATCTATCTATCTATCTATCTATCTATCTATCTATCTCATATCTATCATCTATCTATCTATCTATCTATCTATCTAACTCCTATCTATCTGATATCTATCTATCTCCTATCTATCTATCTATCTATCTATCTATCTATCTATCTATCTATCTATCTATCTATCTATCATCTATCTCCTATCTATCTATCTCCTATCTATCTATCTCATATCTATCTATCTATTTATCTATCTAACTCCTATCTATCTGATATCTATCTATCTATCTCCTATCTATCTATCTATCTATCTATCTATCTATCTATTTATCTATCTAACTCCTATCTATCTGATATCTATCTATCTATCTATCTATCTATCTATCTATCTATCTATCTATCTATCTATCTATCTCCTATCTACCTATCTCCTATCTATCTATATCCTATCTATCTCCTATCTACCTATCTCCTATCTATCTATATCCTATCTATCTATCTATCTATCTATCTATCTATCTATCTCCTATCTACCTATCTCCTATCTATCTATATCCTATCTATCTATCTCCTATCTATCTATCTATCTATCTCATATCTATCATCTATCTATCTCCTATCTATCTATCTATCTATCTATCTATCTATCTATCTATCTCCTATCTATCTATATCCTATCTATCTCCTATCTATCTATCTCCTATCTATCTATCTATCTATCTATCTATCTATCTATCTCATATCTATCATCTATCTATCTATCTATCTATCTAACTCCTATCTATCTATCTATCTATCTATCTATCTATCTATCTATCTATCTATCTATCTATCTCCTATCTATCTATCTATCTCCTATCTATCTATCTATCTATCTATCTATCTATCTATATCCTATCTATCTCCTATCTATCTATCTATCTATCTATCTATCTATCTATCTATCTATCTATCTATCTATCTATCTCATATCTATCATCTATCTATCTATCTATCTATCTATCTATCTCCTATCTATCTATCTCATATCTATCATCTATCTATCTATCTATCTATCTCCTATCTATCTATCTATCTATCTATCTATCTATCTATCTATCTATCTATCTATCTATCTATCTCCTATCTATCTATCTATCTATCTATCTATCTATCTATCTATCTATCTATCTATCTATCTATCTATCTATCTATCTATCTATCTATCTATCCATGTACATGTAATAATAATAAACATAACCTTTGTATTGATGTCACTTTTGCTGCTTTCACAGTAACAAGTAATAATGAAATAAAGCTGAATATTACAAGACTATTATGTTGTGATCCCATTAAAGTAAGATTTACACCTCATATTCAGAGACCAGTTTGATCAATATTGATGTTGGGGTTAGACGTTTAAGAAGGAAGGAAATGATCACAGACAATATAAAATGAAGTCATTGCTCTTTACATGGCAGATATTCTTCTCAGTCAGCAAAGAATTTAACCCTTTGGGGAGGACCCCAGTCTACACTTACTGCCGGACGATTCCATAAATCCAAAAACACAATCAGTTTCCTCCGATATTTCCCAAACTCCAGTATAATGTTGCATTCATAAAGTCTCAGACTAACGGAACGTGCCGCCTCCTGTGAAGATGGGCGATCGCTGACAACTTATGTGATTGTTAGTGAATTACTACAGTTACTATAAGGCTTTAGTCAGACGGGCGTTTTTTCGCGCGATTTGTGCATCGCATGTCGCATGCGCATGCGCAAATCGCATGACCGGCGGCGAAAAATCGTGGGAAAAATCTGCACCTAGCCGCGTTAATCGTCGCAGCAAAACGCCCGTCTGACCGGAGAAAAATCGCCGTGCGCATCAAAATGCGCATGAAACTTAGACTGACCGGCGAAAAAAATGATTTTGGTGTGCACATAAAACGCAGAACGCAGATAGGCGCGATCTGCGAATCGTCGTGTCCTATAATTTTTCGCATATCCGCATAAAAAGCGGACATGTGACCGATAGCATAGCGAACCATTGGTTCTATATATGCGCAAATCGCATGCGCAAATCGCGCGAAAAAACGCCCGTCTGACTAAGGCCTAAAAGGGATTATTTGAAGCAGCTGCTTATGTGTTCGCAGTTACAGATGCAGCAGAGCTGAACTTCCCAGGGAACCTGATGCACTAAAGTTCTTCTGAGTTCCACAACGTAACCAGTTCAGTGACAACCAAGTTCCAAAGAGCTGAAACCATTAACAACCAATCAGAATACAGGGATAATTTTTTTTTTTTTTGGGGGGGGGATTTTAACAAATCTCATAAACATGGAGCATCAAGCATCTGCAGTACAAATTACCCCGCAGTGCAGATGCTAAATCTGCAGCCTGTCCATTTACATGGCAGACTTTGCCAGCAGATTTCAGCTCTTCAATTGAGGTGGTGAAATCCATGGAGAATCTATAATGGAATCTGCATGTAACATGTGGAGTGGGACACAGATCTGACCCGGATGAGGCTCCATAACAGACAGTTATCTCACTTCTTTGTCATATTATTAATGTCTACTTCTGTCCGCAGCCGCTGCAGAGAATGTCACTACTTGTGAAAGGAGGATGGATCCAACAGTTACCATTCGGCTTATGTGGGATATCTGAATACAAAGTGGTATTTTATTACAGATCCTCAGTGACGTCATAAGGTGAAAATATAAACTGTTATTTTGTATCTTAATTCTTAACCCTTTCAGGACTGTAACTGATTTCATCGAATTTGAAACTGTTACCACTCTGGGACTCACATGTCCCTCGTTATATAGTTACACTTAATAATTTATGGACTATGAGAAATATCCGTGTCTGTCCAAATTCATCTAAGGATGCTTTCACACATAGCAGTTTTCATGGCACTTTTTCCTGCATTTTTCTCTAAATTCTGTGTTTTTTTTCTAGTTGTTTTCCTATAGACTTCTCCATAGGAAAAAAAAAAATCATAAAAGAAACTCATCAAAATTGTGTAACTGAATAAAAGCTGCAAAAAAGTGTTTGTAATTGAAATTCATAAAGTTTTTCCAAGCCAAAAAATGCCCTAAAAAGCGTGTGAGAAGGAAGCCTGCGGCCGCCATCCCACAACAGAACACCCGCAGTAATTCCGTGGTGGCCGAATCCACACCTAAATGCTGCGGCTTGGGCCGTGATTTCACGTACAGAACAGCTGCAGAATTCAACAAGTGGATTTCCAGGGTTGAATTCCCCAGTGTGATTCCTCAGCATAAGGCCTCATGCCCGCATGTGGGAGCCCGCAGAGGAATCCGACCCTGCCCATTGCCAAGGGCACCCTGATATCTGTCCGGCTGCTGACCGGGTCCTGTGCGGGTCTTCTTTTTCTTCATGGCGTATTTATGTGGAAGCATCAAGCGCCGCGCCGCCACACAGGCGCAGTGGAGTTTCTTTTTTTTTTAACTCCTGCTTTCCTGCGGACCAACCGCAATGTCAATTGCGAATTGACTTCAATGGCAGCCGTCCATGCAGGATCTGCACTGAAATGGAGCAGGCTGCGATTCTTTTCTGGACCAAAAGGTCTGCAAATCAAATCCGCATGCTTTATTTCATTTGCGGACGCCCACGTATCCCCTCTAGGCAGCTTGATGGGTACCTTCTGCGTGGGTGACCTGTGCGGATTACGTAAATCAGAACCGTCCGAGGACATTAGGCCCAAATGGACATTTTGTGTATTCATTGTGGAACATATTTGCACCATACGAAGGAGATCTTTTTTTTAATCCCCTCCGCCTTGCTTGTGCTGTGAACACTGTTGAGTTTCTGCAGGATTTCCGCATGTGTGAGGCGGTGTAAAGAAGATAAGTCAGGGTAACTAAAAGAGGTTTTCCAGTTTCATCAAAAAAAGCTTATTACTTGTACAAACAGAAGTTATACCATTTTCTAATGTTTTTTGTCCCAACCCTGCATGGTGTTCAAGATCTCCGCTTGCTGTAACACAATAAGAACTTTAGCAGTTCACCTTCAGGAAATAAAAACTGTGTTGTAGTCATGTGACACGCGGGTGCATGGCTCATTGCAATGCAGTTGTCAGCGCTCCCATCTGTAATGAGCCGGGCATCTCATGACCAGGACAGGGGTTCATTCCCTGCAAATAAAAAAATGAAGGTTTCTTTTAACCCTTTAACTATCAGCCATCTTTCGGGTTTTCATTTTCGTATTTTCACCCCTTGTGTTCCAAGAGCTATCCGTTTTTCCATTTTCCCGTTGACATTGCCGTATACGGCCGCTCTGCTGAATGTGCTGCACTCTGTGATGCAGCAGATATTGTATTGGAAACGGAAAAAACATTTTAATTGGAATGAAATGGGAAGAATGTAAGTATTGCTGTGGTGTTTGCCTTTATAGCTCTTGTAGTGCGATAACAATGACATGTTAGCTTTATGCTGGGGGCAGCACTATTATGGCCATGCAATAACAATGACATGTTAGCTTTATGCTGAGGGCAGCACTATTATGGCCATGCAATTATAGTTAGAGATTATTCTGTTTTACTACTTTAAGAATAATGAAACGTTCTTCTATTAACAATAGATCCTCTTTATTACGCTCAGAGCCCCATGACTTTTTTTTCTCGCCTATGTGGTATGTGACAGTTTGTTTCTTTTGGGGTGAGCTGTAGTTTTTATCGGTTCCATTTTTGGGTACACATTTGACATTTTGATCACATGGTGACCAAAGAAACTGTAATTCTGTCCTTAGGGCGAGCACCCACTGGCGTTTTTTTACCTGCGTTTTGCGTTTTGCGTTTTTCCTGCACAGGCATAGAGATAACATGTGTTCCTGTCCACTGGCGTTTTTTTTGCGTTGCGTTTGCGTTTTTAACACAGGAACTGTCAGTTGCATATGTGTCCTTATTTTTCTCCTAATGCACCCATGAAAGTCAATGGAAATGAATGGAAAAGCCGCGAAAACGCCGCGAAAAACGCCGCAAAAAACGCGCGGAAAAATCGCAAACGCTGCGTTTTTTCCCGCGGAAAACGCAAACGCCAGTGGGTGCTCGCCCTTAGGCTTTCTTTTGACTGCGCTCACCGTGTGAGATAGATAATGTAATACTTAGATAGTTTAGGCTTCTTTGCATGCTGCTATTTTCTTTTATTTTTAAGATTGTTTTATGAGAAAAACTTTTTTTTACATTTTCAATTTTTTTTATTTTTAAAAAATGTATTTCACTTAAATGTAATTTAAAAAATAATCTCCTTAAGGGACTTGAACTTGCGATCATTTGATTCCTTTTACTATACAATGCAATACTTCAGTACTGCAGTATATTGTAATTTTAGCACTCACATATAAAGCCCACAGGCAGAACTTAATATGGTTAAACACATGGCAGCCCTGGGAGCCTTGATTAGGCCCCGGCTACCATAGCAACTACCAGCACCCACCAGCACCCACGTTCGCATCATGGAGGGCTAATGGTAAATTGGAGGGAGGATGTGTGATGTCAGCCTAAGCTGTCAAAGAGCCGCGAGCATAGCTAGCTGCAATCACAACTGTTTGCACTGGGTGCCATCTATATTAGTCAGCTGGCATCCACCGGCTATGTAGCGGGTTCGTGTCCTAAGCCTGCTTCATACCCACCCCTGTGTGTCATAAATGCATGTCACAGGGGAGGAAAGGGTTAAATAGCTACAAACTGACATTTTGGAAACCAAGTGGAATTGATATAGAAAATCTATGAGATAATTGTATAACTCTCCATTATACGATAAGTAACAAAACTGGAATATCCTTTGGATAGTAATAGAATCCTGCTATCGCTCTGCAACAATCTCCAAATATTATTATGTTATCATCACTGTGTATTTCTAATAAAAACAGCAACATTTTAGTTAAAAAAGACTTCAAGATTATCCAGACTTCTATCCAAACATTTAAAAAGCCGTTCTTCTTGTAGTCGTCTTTAATCCTCTACATTTCTAAAAAGACCTTGTTCTGATTTGAGCGGACATTCATTTAGCGTGTTGGGCTAGTCCCGCATCCACTTGTGGATCAGCCGGGTACCTAGTATCTTGGAAGGTACGATAACTGTTCTGCATCTAGATTACTTTATTCTTACAGAAATGGGTTGTACCCCTTTAGGGGTCTTAAAGTGACAAGACAAGTTAAGTCAAGAAAGCTGCGTGGTTTTGTTGGAGACACTCAGCATCCCCAATGCAAAAAACCAGAAGCGGCCCGAGACACTCAGCCGGAGCTAGCAAGCAGGAAGGGAGGGGAACGCAGCCCCGGCCAATGGAAGGAGGATACAAAATCCACGTAAAATGTATATATGTAAGGCACACTAAAATAACCTTACAGATGGAGATAGTGATTGAGGCACGAAGACGGCGCTTCTTTCTATCAGATTAAATGTTTTCATTATCTGTAATTTACTTCTACATAAAACAAGATCTTAAAGTTTTTTAATAGTGGAGTAAAAATGATCCCGCAATTAAAACTAAATTACAAAATCCCACAATGACTTCCGAGGGTTAAACTGTAAATGATTTATGTTATGATGAACAGTTTCATATTAAGCAATTTGAATGAAAAGTAAATCTGCTCCACTTTCCTCTGTTCACTTCCCACATGGTAACATCCCAAAAAAGGACAACTTCTCCAGATAGCGCTGTTCGCCCTCCACAGGCGTTGTCACTTACCTTCTATTACAGGAGGATGGATGTGGAAGGAAGAGCTTGTAGGCTCAGTGTTGTCTGAATTTGGCGCACTGCAGTACTACGCTGTACCTGGTTATTCCAGTAACCGCTGACTTATAAGATTTGACACTTGATTGGATACAGGGTTTTGCAATAGTGCTTTTTTCTCATTTCATACCGCCATCATTGAAAAGTAATTGTACCAGCTCCTAATATTATAGCCAAGATCAGTAGCCCGTTCCCTTCAGACGGTCTTCACTGTGAAGTATTACAGTCTTCACTGATACCTGATAATGCCACATTAATGATAGTATAACATATCATGAACGCTCCATTTAGGCATCTGAAGTTGGGACATTTTTTGATACATTTCACATAAAGTAGCCTCTTATTTGGTGAATGGCGCGTACCGCTCTAAGTAAATGTTACAAGTGCTGCTCTCTAGAAAATAGTCAATTGATTCAACATGCAATTATCATTATAAGGCATTTTATGTTCTCACCTTAAGGTTATGATGCACATTAAAATCCAGCAGAATGCGGTTCAGTGTAGTATAATGTAGTCGGTTCCCTATAAACCAACACTAGGAGCGTACATGTTGTGTTGCATAACACGGAGTACTAGGAGCATACCTTCATTATATGCATGTTTACGCTTTGAATCTTTATGTACTAGAATAGTGAATATCTTTTACATATTTGTAACTACTCAGTGATAATTTAACTCTTTGCAGCGCACATCATGTGGTATCTTATGTCTACATGTTTGTTCATCTTTGTCCTGTTGTGCTTACTTGCAGCTCCTTTAGCCAGAAGTGCTGTCTTGTGGATTCTTGGAAGAAGTCCACTCTCCCCGTTTGTTCCTAATTGATTTATTATGTTTACAAACAATCTAGAGATTATAGTGGTACTTAGGCAACTGTGATTAGACAGGTATTTATCCCTGAGGAAGCATGCGGTGATAGGTGTGGGAATCTACTGACGGTCCCCGCTGGCATGTGTTTTCCCTAGCGGTAATCTCTTTTACCTTTGTCTCCATTACTAGAGCTCTTTGCCCTTTCTTTCTGCATTCGTTATTGCAGACTATTTATGCACACGACACATTTCGTGTTGATTGCATTTATTAGACAATTATTTTGTAGAGTAGGGCTTGAGGGGTCTGTAACTTATTTTATTTCTATGCTCTAGTGTATTTCACACGCCATTTAGATACATTTAATTTATTTTAACTGGATCTGTGTTTGCCCTTTTTTTTAGCACTTTATAAAGAATGCCCATTGATGGATTTGTCTTGTGAGCTCACTCACCATACACTAGTGCCTCCTCTGTGACCCCACAAAGACATAGTGCCCCCTCTGTGTCTGATCAAAGGGCTATTGCCCCATCTGTGTTCCTTATAGGGCCTCTCTATGGTCCAAAAAGGACTAGTGCCCTCTTTTTGCCCCTCAATGTTATAGTGCCCACCAGCATAACACTTCATACCATTCAGTACTGCCTGACAGTGCAGCTTTGTACACAGTCCAAATCCTACCCTGTCTCCTGCTTTCCAGAACTCATACTGTACTGACAGCAGGAGGTGAGGGAGGAGTCAGGTTATGCACAGAGCTGTGATGTCAGACAGTAGTGGCAGTTTGTAGTGGGTGGAGTTTGGTGGCGGGTAATGGGGAATCAATGGTGAGCCATTTGGTGGAATGGGAGTGGGGTCATTCAGCACCAGCCCCCTCCATGTCCAGTGGGCTTATTGGTGGTATGCCACTGCTCCGTCCAGCTACTTATCTCCTATCATGTGAAGGAAAGAATGACTTGCAATTTATTTATGTAAAGTCCTGCTCACTCTGGGCATCATAATGTAGTAGGTGGTCCTGCTCAGCTTTTCCCTGTGTGAGCCTGGGCATCACAGTGTAGTAGGTGGTCCTGCTCAGCTTTTCCCTGTGTGAGCCTGGGCATCACAGTGTAGTATGTGGTCCTGCTCAGATTTTCCCTGTGTGAGCCTGGGCATCACAGTGTAGTAGGTGGTCCTGCTCGGCTTTTCCCTGTGTGAGCCTGGGCATCACAGTGTAGTATGTGGTCCTGCTCAGATTTTCCCTGTGTGAGCCTGGGCATCACAGTGTAGTATGTGGTCCTGGTCAGCCTTTCCCTGTGTGAGCCTGGGCATCACAGTGTAGTAGGTGGTCCTGCTCGGCTTTTCCCTGTGTGAGCCTGGGCATCACAGTGTAGTAGGTGGTCCTGCTCATATTTTCCCTGTGTGAGCCTGGGCATCACAGTGTAGTAGGTGGTCCTGCTCAGCTTTTCCCTTTGTGAGCCTGGGCATCACAGTATAGTAGGTGGTCCTGCTCAGCTTTTCCCTGTGTGAGCCTGGGCATCACAGTGTAGTAGGTGGTCCTGCTCAGCTTTTCCCCGTGTGAGCCTGGGCATCAAAGTTTAGTAGGTGGTCCTGCTCAGCTTTTCCCTGTGTGAGCCTGGGCATCACAGTGTAGTAGGTGGTCCGGCTCAGCCTTTCCCTGTGTGAGCCTGGGCATCACAGTGTAGTAGGTGGTCCTGCTCAGCTTTTCCCTTTGTGAGCCTGGGCATCACAGTTTAGTAGGTGGTCCTGCTCAGCTTTTCCCTGTGTGAGCCTGGGCATAGCTGTGAAATGTTGGACTGATAAACCTAAAATAAACAGCGACTGAAGTCAATAAAATACTGAATCTTTTCTCAGAAAACTATTCATCAATCTGTTGAGCATTTCCTATTTCATGAAGGGTAGACTGCAGATAGGACACCATGTTCAACGACAGCGAGGAAAAAAACACAAATGACAAGATGACTCAATAACCTGGAAAGATTTCAATACCCCCGGCTGCACTTACATGCTGTAACATGTTATACTAAGCTCTACTAATTTAGAGTATGATGAAAGGATGGGACTAGTTTCAGACTGACAAAGCAAATAAACAAGGAAGTCACCACAGTGAACAGATAAAGAACTAAAGGCCCATTTACACTGGATGAATGTCGGGCAAACGATGCCGGACACCCATCCTCGCATACACTCGCTACCGTGCTGTTATACAGGAGCGAGTATCACTGGCTCGCTCACAGGACGGCTGGGTGGGAGACGGGGGGCTGGAGGAGATTTCAGTACTGAACAGCTGCTGTTTACACTAAACGAGCATTGTTTAGGATTTTAAGCACAGGAGCAAGTACATGTGGGGACGAGTGTCGGGCATTGTTTGACGGACATTCGTCCTGTGTAGATGGGCCTTAAGGGCTGGTTTACACGGGCCGATGATCGCTCAAAGATCGCTCAAACGACAGCTTGAGTGACAGCTTTGAGCATTCATTTTGCATAAAAATTAATTGGTTTTTAAGTAGCTACTTAAATACCAATTATATATGCAAATGAAGCCTTCACTGAAAGCAGCTAATAGCCTGAGGCAATTATCTGTGCTCAGATCCTTTGTTCTCCATGGGGAAACAATGCTATCAGCACTCCCCGTGGAGAACTGCTGATAAAAGTGAGCACTGAATTTAAAGGGGTTGTCTCGCAAAAGCAAGTGGGGGTATACACTTCTGTATGGCCATATTAATGCACTTTGTAATATACATCGTGCATTAAATATGAGCCATACAGAAGTTATACACTTACCTGCTCCGTTGCTAGCGTCCACGTCTCCATGGCTCCGTCTAATTTCGCTGTCTTCTTGCTTTTTTAGATGCACTTGCGCTGTGCGGTCTTCTCCCCTTCTGCTTGGTCCGGGCACGAGCTGCGTTCTGGCTCCGCCCCTTCTACGCATCATCGCGTAGCTCCGCCCCGTCACGTGTGCCGATTCCAGCCAATCAGGAGGCTGGAATCGGCAATGGAATGCACAGAGCCCATGGTGCACCATGGGAGAAGACCCGCGGTGCACCATGGGAGAAAACCGCAGTGCATCCCAGGGAAAGGACCGGCGGCCATCTTAGGGAGAAGATTTTTTAAAGTCCTTATTTCGTCGGATCGGTAAGTAGCAAGCAGTTTAAAAACCGCTTTAATTTGCTATTTTATGCCAGGGGGGTGACAGGGGGAATGGGGTAAGGTAAAATTTTGAGGTTTGCTGCGAGACAACCCCTTTAATGATCAGCCAACAGCGGCCGAAAATCAGGTGATGGGCGCACATTTACACGCACCAATTATCGCTAAAACAATCGCCGATTAGCGATTTTTTAGCGATCATCTGCTGGTGTAAATGGGCCTTAAGAGTAGAAGAGGATGATAACAGATTAAACACTGCTGAAAGACATGAATAGAGATGAGCGAGTATACTTGCTAAGGCACATTACTCGCTCGAGTAATGTGCCTTAGCTGAGTATGTCCCCGCGCGTCCCTAAAGATTCGGGGCCGCCCCGGCTGACAGGTGAGTTGCGGCGGGGAGCAGGGAAAAGCGGGGGGGGGGGGGGGGGAGAGATCTCCCCTCAGTTCCTCCCCACCCTCCCCCGCCGCTCCCGCCCCCGCCGGCCCCCGAATCTTTAGGGACGAGCGGGGAGATGCTCGGCCAAGACACATTACTCGAGCAAGTAGTGCCTTAGCGATTCTTCTCTATTTTTGCATTTTGCTGGTGGCTATCAGTACTGGTTGCAGGCGGCGGTACCTGCTACCCAATCAGGTTGCACAAGTAGCCCTGCTCCTCCAGGTTGGTGTGTATGGGGTTTGAAGAGAGCTGTGCACCAATCAGATGTGTGTTTACAGGACGACGGTTGGCCGTATAAGGCTGTAGACTCTGGAGCCCAGAGCAGAGAGCCTGTTACAATGGAGACACAGAGTGCTGGGATACCCTGTGATGAAATAAAGGTGGAGATAAGCTAAAAAGTGTGACAAGTAATCCTGTGAGTTTTAGCAGCAATATGGTTAAAAGCTGATCCATGTGACGCTCATAGGACAGCGGAGGTGAGGGTGTGGGTGCAGGCCAGGAGACGCTCGTGCCTGTGTCCTGAGAGGGGGGTTGGATCTGAGTGGCAGGTTGGGGCACAGGGGGAGAGGCAGTGGTGCGACCCGGAGGCGGTGAACGGCCTTCGTCCCACATTGTGGGGTGCTTGGCCATCATATACCTGCGCAAGCTGGTGGTGGTGAGGCTGGTAGTGGTGGCTCCCCGGCTGATCTTGGCGCGACACAGGTTGCACACCACTGTTCGTCGGTCGTCTGCGCTCTCACTGAAAAACATCCACACCTTTGAACACCTAGGCTTCTGTACGGTGGCTTAGCACGAGGGGGTGCTTTGGGAAACAGTTGGGGGAGTCTTCGCTCTGGCCCTGCCTCTACCCCTGGCCACCCCACTGCCTCTTCCAACCAGTCCTGCTGCTGCACTTGCCTCCCCCTCTGAAGACCTGTCCTCAGTTGGCTTAGCAAACCAGGTGGGGTCAGTCACCTCATCGTCCAGCGGCTCTTCCTCAAAATCCTCTGTGCGCTCCTCCCTCGGACTTACTGCCCTTACTACTACCTCACTGATAGACAACTGTGTCTCATCGTCATAGTCCTCCTCACCCACTGAAAGCTCTTGAGACA
Source organism: Eleutherodactylus coqui (assembly GCF_035609145.1). Taxonomy (NCBI): domain Eukaryota; kingdom Metazoa; phylum Chordata; class Amphibia; order Anura; family Eleutherodactylidae; genus Eleutherodactylus; species Eleutherodactylus coqui. Next base: position 3,335,859 of record NC_089848.1, on the reverse strand, counting down.
GTTGCCGAAAGTCCCCAGCCTCATCACCCGGACCCCGGGAACTTTCCAAAGGTTGGGCATCGGTCACGACAAACTCCTCAGGTGAGAGAGGAACCATTTTTCCCAAACAAGGCAGGGGCCCGAGAACAGTTCCTGGGAGTCTGTCTGCTCATCAGAATGTGTCATGTTCATGGAGTGTGGAGGCTGGGAGGAAGGAGGAGCAGCAGCGAGAGGATTCAGAGTTGCAGCAGTGGACGGCGTAGAAGACTGGGTGGTCGATACATTGCTGGATGTATTTTCTGCCATCCACGACAGGACCTGCTCGCTCTGCTCTGTTTGCAATAAAGGTCTACCACGTGGACCCATAAATTGTGATATAAAGCTGGGAACCCCAGAAACTTGCCTCTCTCCCAATCCCACAGCAGCCGGCTGCGATTCACCTGGACCTGGAACTCGGCCTGTGCCCACACCCTCACTTGGACCTCCACGTCCTCGCCCATGTCCACGTCCACGTCGTCGAGCCCTACCCCTCAGCATGGTGGATTACGAATAGAGCAGAAACTGAGCGGTGTAAATAATTATAGAATTATTGGTGTACAGTTGGAGGCTGACAGCGGTATTGTAACGCTAACTCCAGGCAGAAAGAAAGAATACGGAAGGCTGCAAACAAGCCAAGCTGTGCAATACTGATGCACTGCAACTCCCACCAGACACCCGGTAAATTTCAGACGGTCAGAGGTAGCCGTAAGAAGGAGCTTTTATTTTAATTTTTTGAAAACGAATACAGGCTATATAGCGTATATATGACTTTCCCTCTATCAGTGGCTGTGGCCGTACGCTGTGCGTGAAGTTGACGGCAGACACAGACTGGTGTAAAAAATTATGGAATTATTGGCGTACAGTTGGAGGCTGACAGCGGTATTGTAACGCTAACTCCAGGCAGAAACAAAGAATACGGAAGGCTGCAAACAGGCCTAGCCGTGCAATAGTGATGCACTTCAACTCCTACCAGACCACATCCAGCAATGTCTCTCAGCGCAGCGTCCAGCTGTCGCTAGCGCAAGCGTTGCAGCGCAAGCGCAAATATGCCGCCATGCACCCGCACGCTCACGCTTTAAACGTGCACATTGCCAAATTGATCAGCCTGGAGATGCTGCCATATAGGCTTGTGGAAACGGAGGCTTTCAAAAACATGAGTCCCACGCTACTTGGTCCCTAGTCGCCACTGTTTTTCCCGATGTGCCGTCCCAGCCCTACACCAGCACGTGTCCCGTAACAAAAATCGTGTCCTCACCAACGCTGTTACTGGGAAGGTCCACTTAACCATGGACACGTGGACAAGTACTGGCGGGCAGGGCCACTATATCTCCCTGACAGCACATTGGGTGAATTTGGTGGAGGCTGGGTCCGAGTCAGAGCCTGGGACCGCACACGTCCTCCATACACCCAGAATAGTGGGTCCTTCCTCGGTTCTGGTATCTGTAGCGGTCTATGCCACCTCCTCTAAACCCTCCCCCTCCTTCTCCACCTACGCAACCTCTACCTCTCAATTAAGAAATGTGAGCAGCACGTTGCCAGCAGTTGGTGTGGCGGTGCGCAGCAGCACAGCGGTGGGCAAGCGTCAGCAGGCCGTGCTGAAACTACTCACTGACAAGAGGCACACGGCCCACGAACTGTTGCAGGGTCTGACAGAGTACACCGACCTCTGGCTTTCGCCGCTGAGCCTCCAACCTGGCATGGTCGTGTGTGACAACGGCCGTAACCTGGTTGCGGCTTTGCAGCTCGGCAGCCTCACACACGAGCCATGGCTGGCCCACATCTTCACTCTGGTGGTTCAGCGGTTTCTGAAAAACTACCCGCACTTGTCTGACCTGCTCGGCAAGGTGCGCCGTGTCTGCGCACATTTCCGCAAGTCCACCACGGATGCTGCCACCCTGAGGACCCTGCAACATCGGTTTAATCTGCCAGAGCACCGACTTCTGTGTGACGTGCCCACACGGTGGAATTCTACGCTGCACATGTTGGCCAGGCTGTACGAGCAGCCTAGAGCAATAGTGGAATACCAACTCCAACATGGGCGGCGTAGTGGGAGTCAGCCTCCCAATTCTTTACTGAGGAGTGGGCCTGGTTGGCAGATATCTGCCAGGTCCTCAGAAACTTTGAGGAGTCTACCCAGATGGTGAGCGGCGACGCTGCAATCATTAGAGTAACCATCCCGCTGCTATGCCTGCTGAGGAGTTCGCTGCAAGGCATAAAGGCCGACGCTTTGCGGTTGGAACAGGAGACGGGGGATGACAGTATGTCGCTTGATAGCCAGAGCACCCTCATGTCTATATCTCAGCGCGTTTTGGAGGAGGAGGAGAAGCAGGAGGAGGGGGAAGAGACAGCTGGGCACATTGCAGAGGGTTCCCATGCTGCTTGCCTCTCATCTGTTCAGCGTGTATGGCCTGTGGAGGAGGATCCTGAAAGTCATCTTCCTAGTGAGGACAGCCATGTCTTGCGTACTGGCACCCTGGCACACATGGCTGACTTCATGTTAGGCTGCCTTTCTCGTGACACTCGCATTAGACGCATTCTGGCCAACACGGATTACTGGGTGTACACCCTTCTCGACCCACGGTACAAGGAGAACTTTTCCACTCTCATTCACGAAGAGGAAAGGGGTTCGAGAGTGATGCAATACCACAGGGCCCTGGTGGACAAAGTGATGCTAAACTTCCCATCTGACAGCGCTAGCAGGAGAAGGTGCAGTTCTGAGAGCCAAGTAGCAGGGGAGGCGCGTAGATCAGGCAGCATGTTCAGCGCTGGCAGGGGAACACTCTCCACGGCCTTTGCCAGCTTTATGGCTCCCCAGCAAGACTGCGTCACCACTCCTCTGTCAAGGCTGAGTCGGAGGGAGCACTGTAAAAATATGGTGAGGAAGTACGTAGCCGATTGTACCACCATCCTCCGTGATGTCTCTGCTCCATACAACTATTGGGTGTCAAAGCTGTACACGTGGCATGAACTTGCGTTGTATGCCCTGGAGGTGCTGGCTAGCCCTGCCGCTAGCGTCTTGTCAGAGAGGGTGTTTAGTGCAGCTGGGGGAATCATCACAGACAAGCGTACCCGCCTGTCAACTGCCAGTGCCGACATGCTTACACTCATAAAGATGAACAAAGCCTGGATTTCACCAGACTTCTCTTCTCCACCGGTGGAGAGCAGCGGAACCTAAAGATTTTTTTCGCTGCAACCGCTGATAAAAGCACTCTTCTCTATCACCAGAAAAACGGGGTATTTAGCTTTGTCAATCTGTCTCTGACATTATTCCTCCTCCTGCTACTCCTCCTCCAGAAACAACATGCTATCGTGCTGAACGGCCAATTTTTCTGCAGCCCAAAAGGCTCCACTAGCAATGTTTTTACAATTTTTCAAAGTTTCAAAAGTATTGATACTTTAACATGAACCAATTTTTCAACAGGGCTGCCTACAGGCTCTGTTACACTTGTACTCTTGGTACACTTATTTTTCGGGCCCACGTCTACACTCTTATCCAACTAGTTTTTCCGGGCTTCGCCTACGCTCATGGTATCCCAATGTTTCAGAGGTTGGCCTATACTATTACTACAAAAATTTTACTAGGGTCTGCCTGCCTATACTTCTGCTACAAGAAAGTTACAGGGGTCTGCCTATACTGCTGCCACTTAAATGTAACAGGGGTCTGCCTATACTGCTGCCACTTAAATGTTACAGGGGTCTGCCTATACTGCTGCCACAAGGATGTTACTGGGGTCTGCCTATACTGCTGCCACAAGGATGTTACTGGGGTCTGCCTATACTGCTGCCACTTAAATGTTACAGGGGTCTGCCTGTACTGCTGCCACAAGGATGTTACTGGGGTCTGCCTATACTGCTGCCACAAGGATGTTACTGGGGTCTGCCTATACTGCTGCCACTTAAATGTTACAGGGGTCTGCCTGTACTGCTGCCACAAGGATGTTACTGGGGTCTGCCTATACTGCTGACACGTTAATGTTACAGGGGTCTGCCTGTACTTCTGCTACAGAAATGTACTGTTACTACAGAAATGTTACAGGGGTCTGCGTATACTTCTGCTACAAAAATGTTACTGGGGTGTGCCTATACTGCTGCCACATAAATTTTACAGGGGTCTGCCTATACTGCTGCCACAAGGATGTTACTGGGATCTGCCTATACTGCTGCTACACAGATGTTACCAGGGTCTGCCTATACTGCTGCTACATAAATATTACTGGGGTCTGCCTATACTCTTACTACAGATATGTTACTGGGCTCTGTCTATACTGTTACTACAGAAATGTTACTAATACTGGGCTCTGCCTATACTGCTGCTACTGAAATGTTACAGGGGTCTGCCTATACGGCTGCTACATAAATGTTACAGGGGTCTATCTATACTGTTGCTACATAAATGTTACTGGAGTCTGTCTATACTGTTACTACAGAAATGTTACTTGGGGTCTGTCAATACTATTACTACAGAATAGTTACTGGGGTCTGCCTATACTGCTGCTACACAAATGTTACAGGGGTCTGCCTATACTGATGCTACACAAATGTTCCAGGGGTCTGCCAAAACTGCTGCTACATAAATGTTACTAGGGGGTCTGCGTATACTTCTGCTACTAAAATGTTACTGCGGTCTGCCTATACTTCTGCCACGTAAATGTTACAGGGGTCTGCCTATGCTTCTGCAAATGAAATGTTACTGGGGTCTGTCTATACTGTTACTACAGAAATGTTACTGGGGTCTGTCTATACTGTTACTACAGAAATGTTACTGGGGTCTCCCTAGACTTCTGCAACATAACTGTTACTGGGGTCAGCTCATACCTTTGCTACAGGAATATTACAGGGGTCTGTGTCTAAATGGGTGCGCTAAGTCTTCCCATCGCGGTGTTCTACCTATCTGGCCCCCCCCAAAAAACCCAGACTGACTAGGGCATGGATTGTGGGCCGAAGCCAACATGTATTTTCTCTCATGTTACCACAGCTATCCGAGGCACTGCAGTGGGATTTCTTTATATACCTTCTCTGGGTTCCTGGGACCCACCCATGCTGTGGGTGCACACAGACTTCCCATAGCAGTGTTGTACCTGCCTGGCACTTTAAAAAAAGCCCAGACTGACTAGGGCATGGAGTGCGGGCCGAAGCCAATATGTATTTTCTCTCACATTACCACAGCTATCCGGGGCACTGCATTGGGACAAACAAGAGGAGCGATACAGCGCTAATGAGACGTTCACAGCTACGCTAGCATCGGAGTCCGCTCTATGCCCGTGATTGCTGAGGGTTTGTGCAGAGGCCTATGTCCTCAGCGCAGTGAAAGTCTGCCATGTTTGGGCACTTTGATTTCTTTATGTGTACTGTCTTTTGGTTCCTTGGACCCACCAATGCTGTGGGTGCACACAGACTTCCCATAGAGGTGTTTTACCTGTCTGACCCCAAAACACTGACAGACTTGGGTAGGGTGCAGAGTGCAGATGGTTTACCCATTGCGTTGTCGATGAGGTATCTGACACCCAAACAGAATGAGCAGTGTGTGGACACATGGAGTCCCCATTGCTATGTCACTCGCAGCACCTTGGGCCACACAAGGTGTTTGCTGGGACAGAGGCAGACCTAGGGCCCGCTCACATACTTCCTACACAGAGTACTGCTGCATTGTGGAGATGTATAGAAGTGCTGGGCTGGCAGCGGACTCCCCTTTATGCTCACGTTTGCAGCTCCTGACGGAGGTGGCATAGGATTGGAATGAAGATCGAACATCAATTTCTCATTGATTCTCTACAGCATTGTGGGCTATCGCCCCGCCCCTTTTAAAGAGGGTCGCTACCTAGCCTTGTCAACCCTCTGCAGTGTGTGCCTCCGGTTTCTCCTCATGGCAGACACACGTATAAATAGACATGAGGGTGGTGTGGCAATGCAGCCAGTGTGTGGCATGAGGGCAGCTGAAGGCTGCACAGGGATACTTTGGTGTGTGCTATGGACACTGGGTCGTGCGGGGGGGGGGGGGGGGTTGGGCAGCATGTAACCCAGGAGAAGTGGCAGCGGAGTGTCATGCAGGCAGTGATTGTGCTTGGTTGGAGGAAGTGTGGTGCTTAGCTAAGGTATGCCTTGCTAATCTGAAGATTACAACTTTAGGATGATGACCTGTGAGTTGATGAGATTACTTGAATAGCAATAAAGGGAGATATTCTACTAATGAGTGACTTATGCCGGATGTTGATTAAAATATCCTTAGTGTACTGACATGCAAGAGCAAGAATTTGATCAAAACACTTGAAGTACCTCTAAAACAGCTGGATAGGTCATCAATCAGAGGACATAACATTCTAGATTTAGTATTTATAAACAGGGATCCGGTGTCCAAGGTTATGCTGGAAGAAAGTTAGGGTCCAGTCACCACAAATGTTGGAGATAAAAACAGGCTTTGAGCAATCCTTTACTACAACCAATATATCAAAATACTAATTTCAAGGAAATCGGTGAGTATTTAAAAAAATATTATGTAAAGCATATGGTTATGTAAAGCAGCAGGAGTGAGTGTCAAATAGATACTATTAAAATGTCCAACTAAACTATAAACTAATAGAAACTAAGGAAAGAAGAAAATGTCGCCTAGTGGAAAGTCAGATGAACATGTATGCCCTTTTTTCAGACTGTCCTGAATATAAAACTTGAGACTGTCTCTCAGGAGTTGTTAGGTTGTACAATTTACAGCCTGGGATAAGGTCTATAGAGCAAACCGCTTTTCTATGAGGCAGCAACTGGTCTGTCCCTTCTTGAGAAAAGACATCAGCAAAGTCCCTGATAAACTCAGATAACTTGAACCGAAGAAACCTTTACAGACATACAGCTAAGATGGCAGGAAGAATTCCATTTCCTAATGTCCCCTTTTTCCCATCCCACCACCGGGTTGTGCATCCGTAACTAAGGCAAACCCAACACCACCCGTGCAGGAAGGGACCCCATGACATGTAAAATGATAGTTTCTCTATGAAATAGTCCAATCTTTAAACACACATCCAGAACACAATATTTCAAACACTTCTGAGACAGTGGAGTGGCTTCAATAGCGGACACAGGAATAGGACAATCCAATCTCGCCTCCAAACCTATGCGATGGACTGCCTCAATGTGAATTAAATTAACTCTAACTCCACAATCTAGAAATACCAAAAATTGTAAAATTCTTACCAGCACAAAGGATCTCAGTGGAAAAAAACAGCCTGAAGGATGACATCCAAGTGATATGCAGACCTAGAGGAAACTTCCCTCTAACCTCCAGGCTGCCTAGTTTTCCTGACGGAGAGCCATGGCGAGAACAAACCTAAACGAAATGCAGAGTTAGGAAATAATGACCCCTAAAACGAATTCTGCCCCCTTTTCTGGTATCATCGAAAAAGGGAACCCAGTTGCATGAGTTCTTCTCCATGCACAAATTTCATAGATGAGTTCAAGGAAAGCTCGGCATGCCGTCTCATTACTCGCCCCCTAATTCGGATGGCCAAAGACATGGTGTCGTCTAAACTGCAAGGAACAGGATATGAAACCAGAAGATCTTTAATTTTGTCATTTTATCCGACACAAAACTGAGTTCTGTAGTGCAGGATCATCCCACTGAGTCTCAGACGCCCAGCGACGAAACTCTGCACAAGACTCCTCAATGGAAAACCTCCCCTAACGCAGACCTCTGAGTTTACCTTTGGCTAGAAACCCCCTATCAGGATCATCATAGGTCAAAACCAAGGCATAAAATATCCACAGAAGACAAAACCTCAGAAGTGGGTGGTAAAAAAAAAGGCCCAAGGGTGTCCCTGCAATCTAGAAATAAGCATCCCGACCCTCTGAGACTTATCTCCTGAGGACGCGGGGTGCAATTTAAAATGTAGTTTACAGGACTCTCTAAATGACATAAACTACTGCCTGTTTCTAGACCGTTTGGACCGGACGCTGCCGCTTGACCAAAAGCGACCTCAATAGCCAGTGCTCTAAACTAGCTAGGAAAATCCCAAACCGTACTAGCATAAACCAGACGTCCATGAACGAAAACCAAAACCTGCCGCAACACAAATCTGTTGCTGACCATTAAGGCCTCATTCAGACACATGTCATTTTTCCACAGCTAGCAGCTGTGCAAAATGCGCTTCTATAGGAAACCAATAGGTTCCTATAGAAGCGTTCACATGAAAGAATGTTAGGTGCGCAAAATGCTATGGCGCTGAAGCTATGGTGCTGATACTATGGCGCTGAAGCTATGGTGCTGATACTATGGCGCTGATGCTATGGCGCTGATACTATGGCGCTGAAGCTATGGTGCTGATGCTATGGCGCTGGTGCTATGGCGCTGATGCTATGGTGCTGATACTATGGCGCTGATGCTATGGCGCTGATGCTATGGCGCTGATACTATGGCGCTGATGCTATGGCGCTGATGCTATGGCGCTGGTGCTATGGCGCTGATGCTATGGCGCTGATGCTATGGCGCTGAAGCTATGGGCCAACTATTTAATACGGCTAGCATTTGTCATATACCAACTATTAATTAGTGCCAAAAGTGTTTCTGGTGATTTGGAGGGAATCTGCCCTCCCCCCCCGTTTGGATTTGCCCACAGTGGGGAACCCCAGTCTGTTAGATATCCCTGAAGCCTTTAGTAATATGCTGCTAACTGATCTGACTCCGGTGACTCACAGTACTAAGATGCTCGTATATGGGTAAACCCTATGATTATACCAGCAGCACCACGGGTAAACCCTATGATTATACCAGCAGCACCACGGGTAAACCCTATGATTATACCAGCAGCACCACAGGTAAGCCTTATGGTTATACCAGCAGCACCATGGGTAAACCCTATGGTTATACCAGCAGCACCACGGGTAAACCCTATGATTATACCAGCAGCACCACGGGTAAACCCTATGATTATACCAGCTGCACCATGGGTAAACCCTATGATTATACCAGCAGCACCACGGGTAAACCCTATGGTTATACAAGCAGCACCACGGGTAAACCCTATGGTTATACCAGCAGTACCACGGGTAAACCCTATGGTTATACCAGCAGCACCACGGGTAAACCTTATGGTTATACCAGCAGCACCATGGGTAAACCCTATGGCTATACCAGTAGCACCACGGGTACACCCTATGGTTATACCAGCACCACCACGCGTAAACCCTACTATTATACCAGCAACACCACGGGTAAACCCTGTGATTATACCAGCAGCACAATAGGTAAACCCTATGGTTATACCAGCAGCTCCACGGGTAAACCCTATGATTATACTAGCTGCACCATGGGTAAACCCTGTGATTATACCAGCAGCACCACGGGTAAACACTATGGTTATACCAGCAGCACCACGGGTAAACCCTATGGTTATACCAGCAGCTCCACGGGTAAACCCTATGGTTATACCAGCAGCACCACAGGTAAACCCTACTATTATACCAGCAGCACCACGGGTAAACCCTATGATTATACCAGCAGCACCACGGGTAAACCCTATGGTTATACCAGCAGCACCACGGGTAAACCCTATGATTATACCTGCTGCACCACGGGTAAACCCTATGGCTATACCAGTAGCACCACGGGTACACCCTATGGTTATACCAGCAGCACCATGGGTAAACCCTATGGTTATGCCAGCAGCACCACGGGTAAACTCTATGTTTATACCAGCAGCACCACGGGTAAACCCTATGGTTATACCAGCAGCACCACGGGTAAACCCTATGGTTATACCAGCTGCACCATGGGTAAACCCTATGGTTATACCAGCAGTACCACGGGTAAATCCTATGGTTATACCAGCAGCACCACGGGTAAACCCTATGGTTATACCAGCTGCACCATGGGTAAACCCTATGGTTATACCAGCAGCTCCATGGGTAAACCCTATGGTTATACCAGCAGCTCCACGGGTAAACCCTATGGTTATTCCAGCAGCACCACGGGTAAACCCTATGGTTATACCAGCAGCACGGGTAAACCTTATGGTTATACCAGCAGTACCACGGGTAAATCCTATGGTTATACCAGCAGCACCACGGGTAAACCCTATGGTTATACCAGCTGCACCATGGGTAAACCCTATGATTATACCAGCAGCACCACGGGTAAACCCTATGGTTATTCCAGCAGCACCACGGGTAAACCCTATGGTTATACCAGCAGCACGGGTAAACCTTATGGTTATACCAGCAGCACCACGGGTAAACCCTACGGTTATACCAGCAGCACCACGGGTAAACCCTATGGTTATACCAGCAGTACCACGGGTAAACCCTATGGTTATACCAGCAGCACTACGTGGAAACCCTATGGTTATACCAGCAGCACCACGGGTAAACCCTATGATTATACCAGCAGCACTATGGGTAAACCCTATGGTTATACCAGCAGCACCATGGGTAAACCCTGTGATTATACCAGCAGCACCACAGGTAAACCCTATGGTTATACCAGCAGCACCATGGGTAAACCCTATGGTTATGCCAGCAGCACTATGGGTAAACCCTATGGTTATACCAGCAGCACCACGGGTAAACCCTGTGATTATACCAGCAGCACCACGGGTAAACCCTGTGATTATACCAGCAGCACCACGGGTAAACCCTATGATTATACCAGCAGCACCACGGGTAAACCCTATGGTATACCAGCAGCACCACGGGTAAACCCTATTATTATACCAGCAGCACCACGGGTAAACCCTATGGTATACCAGCAGCACCACGGGTAAACCCTATTATTATACCAGCAGCACCACGGGTAAACCCTATGGTTATACCAGCAGCACCACGGGTAAACCCTATGGTTATACCAGCAGCACCACGGGTAAACCCTTATTGGGTAGGACCGCTGACATGCAACAGCCAAACGAGGAATCTAAACCTCATTCCCATAAACAGTCCAAATAAAGAAATGGTTTGGCAGCATAAATAGGTGCAAAAACCATGAATTCTTTTATTCTCACATAGCGCAAAGAAAACAGCCAGGTTTTTGACGTTGACAAAGACCAAAAAGGTTGAAATTTAGCTGTTTTTGTCCGCTAGGGGAGAAGAAAAGAATCCAAGCTTTTTGCACCTATTCATGCTGCCAAGCCATTTCTTTATTTGAACTTGTAAAGGATAGCATTGACTTGGACAATGGCTTCAGAACATTAAACTTAGGCCGCTTACACATGCGTGACAAAATCACACAATTTTGTAGCGATGCTGCAAATCGCATGTATGAGGCCCGTGCTTTCCTCTGGGTTCGTTCACATTAGCGATGTTTTGTAGCCTGCTACATTGCGAGAAAAAAATTGCGGGTTGCTGAATATTGCCGCGATTTACAAGGTTTTGTAGCCCATGTTTTCCTATGGAGCCTTCCATTCTGTTGCATCGGATGGTTTTCATGTGATGCAATGCAACTTTTGCAGTAGGAAATCCTACTGTAAAAAGCCTAAAATAAGCCCTAGCTGCATAAAAAATAAAGAATACATCAGCTAACAGCCACTGTCAGGTCTGCCGCACTCCTTATCTTCAGCTCTGGCAGACTTGCTAATGCCCGCCCCCAAGAAGCGCTGGCGGAGATTAGTTCTTGAACACCACGGCTCAGCCAATCACTGCAGCACTCGATAAACCAATCACAGCCATCGCATGTTTTTATTTATTACTTCAGATAGGGCTTATTTTCGGGGTAGCGCTTATATTGCAAGCCCCCTGAAAATCTCGGCAAAACAGCCCTACAAAGTCACGTGACTTTGTAGCAACACAAAATGGCAATATTGTCTCAAAAAAGTGCAGCGATATCGCACAGAACACAGATGCGATATTGCTGCGATTTTATCGCGCCGATGCCGTGTCGCCCGTGTAAAGGAGGCCTTATAGTAATCCCATGGACAGATACTTCATATCCTCTGTTGATCTTTGGCACTCTTCTAGAGTTAGCGTTGATGTCTTCATTTCTAATTACTGCCCTCCTTGCCCAGACTGGGAGTTTTGGTGGTTGGCCTTCTCTTGTCAGGTTTGTAGTTGTGCCATTTTCTTCCCGTTGTGTTATAATGGATTTATTGTTGCCCTTTGCAATGTTCAACGGTTGGGATTCTTTTGCAACTGTTGCAGCGGTTCTGAGATTGCTGCCTTGCTGATAGTCTGGTACTGGTTTTGCAGATGTTTCTACATTCTCCGGCTCAGTGGGCGTGTTATTTGGTGTGACATATTTAGTCACACCTGTGGATAATTACTAGGGCTATTTAGCTTGGCTTGAGACTAAGCTAAACTGCAGTTGATTTTTTAGTCTCTTCCTGACTGGGCTGGCAGTCATAAGCTTTCTACTGGATCATTCAGTTACTTGCTGCATCTCAAGTTAAGTACTTAAGTACTGCATTTGTTTGCATACTGATTTTGGTTTTCTGGTTTTGTTTCCTTTCCCCACATAGGGCCAACTAGGGGCATAGGTACGCGGTTGGGGCCGTCCTTATCAGGGCGATTTACCTGCTTTCAGGCAGGGCCCTTTGCAGTGTTTGATTGTATAGGAACAGTGTATCCCATATTTTGGATCCATTCTTGTTGTATCTTTATTTATTTGCATTTTTGGTAGATCTGCGAGTGACAGATCTAGCGCGTCTAGGTTTAATGTGACAGCAACCCAACCCCAAGCTATACTTTTTCACACCTTTGCCTGTGACCTTTTTAGAGAGCTCCTTGGTTTTCATGTTGCTTGCCTAGTGGTGTTGCAGTTTAGGAGCCTTTAAGAACAAGTATATTTATACTGATATCATGTGCAACTCTGATGGCACACAGGGGGAACTTATTCAACTGATTATGTGACTTCTGTGACCAGATGTTTTTTAGCGGTTTTATAGCAAAGGCAGTAACTTAGTATGTAAGGCCGAAAGAAGATAAATGTCCATCCAGTTCAGCTATTACCCCCCCATGTGGATCCAGAGGAAGGCAAAAAAACAATGAGGTAAAGACCAATTTTCCTCATTAAAAGGAAATATTAGAGTATATACGCTCACAACTTTTCAGTTATTCATTTATTATTTTAAAAGGTTTTTTTCCCCTTCCACTGTAACAATTTGGGCTCTTTTGTCAGGTCCATTACATAAAGTCCAAATTATAATCCATTTTAATATAAAATTGTAATGCAACAAAATAAGAAAAACACCAAGGGGGGAATGTTTGCACAAGGCATGGCATCAGAGGCGTAACGTGAAGCTTCTGGGCCCCAATGCAAAACCTGTAACAGGGCCCCCAACTATAATGCTTTATTCATAGTACTAGACTCCCTATATGGAGAGGAGAGGCCTTGTGGGCTCCCTAAGGCTCCTGGGCCCGGGAGCTACCGCATCCCCTGCATCCTCTATAGTTACGCCAGTGCATGGTACATTTCAGACGGGAGGAGTGACCTAACATTGCACTGATTCACATAGTACTGGCTCTCCTGAGGTGAACAGGTAGGATCAGCAGTAGCGTTTGATATATGTACATATTCTACAGTACTTACTGATAACTCAGCTAATACGCTTTTACCTCCTCCTCCCCTTATATTGGCCCCAGTGTTGTGTATGGTGCTAAGGTTGAAGCTATAACATTTCACCACTCATGGCATGGTTTACCATCTAACTGGCAAAGGTTTCAAAGTCCTCTGAAAATAAACTGTAAAGTTCAAGAACCTGTTGTTAGTGCAACCTAAACAGAGCCTTGACATAAAGATCAGACAGAGTCAATGACTTTGCAGATCCAAAACATGTCCACCTGATCTATTGCTATCTGATCTATTCCTCTACTGCTGTGAAGTGACTGCAGCCACAGTAATTGTAGACATGACAGCATCCTGAAGCCCCATTTACATGGGACAAATGTTGGGCAAACGATACCACACAATCGTCCCTGTGTGTACTCGCTCCCATGCTGCTGCACAGGAGCGAGTATCGTTCGCTCTGACAGAGCGGCCAGCAGGGTGGCTGCAGGAGATTTCTCTCATCGCTCTCCTGCCCCTCTCCATTCACTGAACACAGCAGCCGTTCAGTACTGAACAGCTGCTATTTACACTGAACGATCAGCGTGCTGGATTTTATGCAGCCTAAACGATGGATGATGTTCTGAACGATGATCGTTCAGTGCAAACAGCAGCTGTTCAGGACTGAACAGCTGCTGTGTTAGTGAATTGAGAGGGGCGGGGGAGAGCGGGGAGTGAAATCTCCTCCAGCCGCCCCGCTGCGAGCCAACGATACTCGCTCCTCTGCAGCAGCACGGGAGCGAGTACATGTGTGGATGACTGTCGGGCATCGTTTGCCTGACAATCGTCCTGTGTAAATGGAGCTTAACACCCAATATGTGCTGTATGTCTGCTTTGGATACAGTTAACATACTAGTGTCCTAGCCTAATACTTTTCTTTGTGAGTACATGTATGCAGATGATCCAGCACTGTGAGCACATTCAAAGTATCATAAATAGAGATGAGCGAGCACCAAAATGCTCAGGTGCTCGTTACTCGGGACGAAAATTTCGCGATGCTCGAGGGTTCGTTTCGAATAACGAACCCCATTGAAGTCAATGGGCGACCCGAGCATTTTTGTATATCGCCGATGCTCGCTAAGGTTTCCATTTGTGAAAATCTGGGCAATTCAAGCAAGTGATGGGAACGACACAGCAACGGATAGGGCAGGCGAGGGGCTACATGTTGGGCTGCATCTCAAGTTCCCAGGTCTCACTATTAAGCCACAATAGCAGCAACAGTGCCCCCCCCCCAAACAATTTTTACTTCTGAAAAGCCCTCATTACCAATGCATACCTTAGCTAAGCACCACACTACCTCCAACAAAGCACAATCACTGCCTGCATGACACTCCGCTGCCACTTCTCCTGGGTTACATGCTGCCCAACCCCCCCCCCCCGCACGACCCAGTGTCCACAGCGCACACCAAAGTGTCCCTGCGCAGCCTTCAGCTGCCCTCATGCCACGCCACACTCATGTCTATTTGTAAGTGCGTCTGCCATGAGGAGGAACCGCAGGCACACACTGCAGAGGGTTGGCACGGCTAGGCAGCGACCCTCTTTAAAAGGGGCAGGACGATAGCCCACAATGCTGTACAGAAGCAATGAGAAATATAATCCTGTGCCACCTCCGTCAGGAGCTGCACACGTGGGCATAGCAATGGGGAACCTATGTGCCACACACTATTCATTCTGTCAAGGTGTCTGCATGACCCAGTCAGACTGCGGTTTTTTATAAATAGTCACAGGCAGGTACAACTCCGCAATGGGAATTCCGTGTGCATCCACAGCATGGGTGGCTCCCTGGAACCCACCCGCTGTACATAAATGTATCCCATTGCAGTGCCCTGGACAGCAGAGCTAACGTCAGATTAAATGCAGGTGGGCTTTGGCCCAAACTGCATGCCCCAGTCAGGCTCGAGTTTTTTATAAGTATACACAGGCACATACATCTCCCTAATGGGAAGTCCATGTGGACCGACAGCATGGGTGGGTCCCAGGAAGCCACTGGCGGTACATAAATATATCCCATTGCAGTGCCCAGCACAGCTGATGTAACGTCAGCTTTAATGCAGGTGGGCAAAAAATTAATTGGATTACACTGTAGGCGAGGGCCCAAAAAAATTGGTGTACCAACAGTACTAATGTACCTCAGAAAAATTGCCCATGCCCAACCAAGAGGGCAGGTGAAACCCATTAATCGCTTTGGTTAATGTGGCTTAATTGGTAACTAGGCCTGGAGGCAGCCCAGTTAAAATAAAAATTGGTTCAGGTGCAAGTTTCAACGCTTTAATGAGCATTGAAACGTATAAAAATTGTTTACAAAAATTATATGACTGAGCCTTGTGGGCCTAAGAAAAATTGCCCGTTCGGCGTGATTACGTTAGGTTTCAGGAGGAGGAGCAGGAGGAGGAGGATGAATAGAATACACAGATTGATGAAGCTAAAAGGTCCACGTTTTTGATGGTGATAGAGAACAATGCTTCCATCCGCGGGTGCAGCCTACGTATTGCTTAGGTATCGCTGCTGTCCGCTGGTGGAGAAGAGAAGTCTGGGGAAATCCAGGCTTTGTTCATCTTGATGAGTGTAAGCCTGTCGGCACTGTTGGTTGACAGGCGGGTACGCTTATACGTGATGATTCCCCCAGCCGCACTAAACACCCTCTCTGACAAGACGCTAGCCGCAGGACAAGCAAGCACCTCCAGGGCATACAGCGCGAGTTCAGGCCACGTGTCCAGCTTTGACACCCAGTAGTTGTAGGGGGCAGAGGCGTCACCGAGGACGGTCGTGCGATCGGCTACGTACTCCCTCACCATCCTTTTACAGTGCTCCCGCCAACTCAGCCTTGACTGGGGAGCGGTGACACAGTCTTGCTGGGGAGCCATAAAACTGGCAAAGGCCTTGGAGAATGTTCCCCTGCCTGCGCTGTACATGCTGCCTGATCTCTGCACCTCCCCTGCTACCTGGCCCTCGGAACTGCACCTTTTGCCACTAGCGCTGTCGGATGGGAATGTTACCATCAGTTTGTCTGCCAGGGTCCTGTGGTATAGCATCACTCTCGAACACCTTTCCTCTTCGGGTATGAGAGTGGAAAGGTTCTCCTTATACTGTGGGTCGAGCAGTGTGTACACCCAGTAATCCGTAGTGGCCAGAATGCGTGTAACGCGAGGGTCACGAGAAAGGCATCCTAACATGAAGTCAGCCATGTGTGCCAGGGTACCTGTACGCAACACATGGCTGTCCTCACTAGGAAGATCACTTTCAGGATCCTCCTCCTCCTCCTCAGGCCATACACGCTGAAAGGATGACAGGCAAGCAGCATGGGTACCCTCAGCAGTGGGCCAAGCTGTCTCTTCCCCCTCCTCCTCATGCTCCTCCCCCTCCTCCTCAACGCGCTGAGATATAGACATGAGGGTGCTCTGACTATCCAGCGACATACTGTCTTCCCTCGCCTCAATTTCCGAGAGCAAAGCGTCTGCCTTTATGCTTTGCAGGGAACTTCTCAAGAGGCATAGCAGAGGAATGGTGACGCTAATGATTGCAGCATCCCCGCTCACCATCTGGGTAGACTCCTCAAAGTTTCCAAGGACCTGGCAGATGGCTGCCAACCAGGCCCACTCTTCTGTAAAGAATTGAGGAGGCTGACTCCCACTACGCCACCCATGTTGGAGTTGGTATTCCACTATAGCTCTACGCTGCTCATAGAGTCTGGCCAATATGTGGAGCGTAGAGTTCCACCGTGTGGGCACATCGCACAGCAGTCGGTGCACTGGCAGATTAAACCGATTTTGCAGGGTCCGCAGGGTGGCAGCGTCCGTCTTGGACTTGCGGAAATGTGCGCTGACCCGGCGCACCTTTCCGAGCAGGTATGACAAGTGTGGGTAGCTTTTCAGAAAGCGCTGAACCACCAAATTATAGACATGGGCCAGGCATGGCACGTGCGTGAGGCTGCCAAGCTGCAGAGCCGCAATCAGGTTACGGCCGTTGTCACACACGACCATGCCCGGTTGGAGGCTCAGCGGCGAAAGCCAGCGGTCGGTCTGCTCTGTCAGACCCTGCAGCAGTTTGTGGGCCGTGTGCCTCTTCTCTCCTAAGCTGAGTAGTTTCAGCACGGCCTACTGACGCTTGCCCACCGCTGTGCTGCCACCCCGCGCGACACCGACTGGTGGCGACGTGCTGCTGCTGACACATCTTGATTGCGAGACAGAGGTTGCGTAGGAGGAGGAGGAGGAGGAGGAGGGTGGTTTAGTGGAGGAAGCATACACCGCCGCAGATACCACCACCGAGCTGGGGCCCGCAATTCTGGGGGTGGGTAGGACGTGTGCGGTCCCAGGCTTTGACTCTGTCCCAGCCTCCACTAAATTCACCCAATGTGCCGTCAGGGAGATGTAGTGGCCCTGCCCGCCTGTGCTTGTCCACGTGTCCGTTGTTAAGTGGACCTTGGCAGTAACCACGTTGGTGAGGGCGCGTACAATGTTGCGGGAGACGTGGTCGTGCAGGGCTGGGATGGCACATCGGGAAAAGTAGTGGCGACTGGGAACCGAGTAGCGCGGCGCCGCCGCCGCCATCATGCTTTTGAAAGCCTCCGTTTCCACAAGCCTATACGGCAGCATCTGTAGGCTGATCAATTTGGCAATGTGCACGTTTAACGCTTGAGCGTGCGGGTGCGTGGCGGCGTACTTGCGCTTGCGCTCAAACACTTGCGCTAGCGACGTCTGGACGCTGCGCTAAGAGCCATTGCTGGATGGGGCCGAGGACAGCGGAGGTGAGGGTGTGGGTGCAGGCCGGTAGGCACTCGTGCCTGTGTCCTCAGAGGGGGGTTGGATCTCAGTGGCAGGTTGGGGCACAGGGGGAGAGGCAGTGGTGCAAACCGGAGGCGGTGAACGGCCTTCGTCCCACCTTGTGGGGTGCTTGGCCATCATATGCCCGCGCATGCTGGTGGTGGTGGCTCGCCAGCTGATCTTGGCGCGACAAAGGTTGCACACCACTGTTCGTCGGTCGTCAGGCGTCTCTGTGAAAAACTGCCACACCTTAGAGCACCTTAGCCTCTGCAGGGTGGCATGGCGCGAGGGGGCGCTTTGGGAAACAGTTGGTGGATTATTCGGTCTGGCCCTGCCTCTACCCCTGGCCACCGCACTGGCTCGGCCTGTGCCCACACCCTGACTTGGGCCTCCACGTCCTCGCCCGCGTCCACGTCTTCTGGGCCTACCCCTACCCCTCAGCGTGCTGTATTACCAGTAGTGCAGAAACAGAACGCTGTAATTAAATGTGCCGTTTATTGGCCTGTGGTTGGAGGCTGACTTCGCTTACGGAACGCACAGCAGAGGCAGGAAAGAATTTTGCGCAAGCCTGCTGTAACACTTAGCTGGCTGCGTATGAATTAGGACAACTATCCCCAGCAGAGACCCAGTACACTGAGGACGGTCACAGGCAGCCCAAATAGATTTTTTTTCCCAAATGTTTTTGGAAAGGCCCACTGCCTATATACACTAAATATGTCTTCTGTCCCTGCCTCACCACTACTGGCCCTGGACTATGTAAAATTACTGCAGGACGCAATGCTCTGCACGGCCGATATACAAAAAAAAAAAAGTGCAACACTGCAAAAAGCAGCCTCCACACTACTGCACACGGTTAGATGTGGCCCTAAGAAGGACCGTTGGGGTTCTTGAAGCCTAAAATAACTCCTAACACTCTCCCTATAGCAACTCCAGCAAGACAGCACTTTCCCTGAACTATGTCAGAATGCATCTGTGGCGAGCCGCGGGAGGGGCCGATTTATATACTCGGGTGACACCTGATCTCGCCAGCCACTCACTGCAGGGGGGTGGTATAGGGCTTGAACGTCGCAGGGGGAGGTTGTAATGCCTTCCCTGTCTTTCAATTGGCCAGAAAAGCGCGCTAATGTCTCAGAGATGAAAGTGAAAGTAACTCGAACATCGCGTGGTGCTCGCCTCTAGTAACGAGCATCTCGGACACGCTAATACTCGAACGAGTATCAAGCTCGGACGAGTACGTTCGCTCATCTCTAATCATAAAGTATCTCTGCTTTAATTAAACATTGTAATTTATAGACAAATATCGTGGTTCCATTGATTTGGCGTTCACCTTTCCAGTTCCATGACGCATGCAGTGAGCAGTTACGGTTTTAGCCGTTTGCTCATATTTCCATATTTATTTTACATTTTCTCTGAAAAAGAATCTAGATGTGAAACCAGTCAGGAAATAATGCAGCGTCATTGAAAAAAGCGGAAACCAGAGACGGGTTATAAGACGTCAACGCTCTATTCTTCGAAGATCTCAAAGGCTTAGTTTAACGATAATCCCCAAGCGTCATGGCAATCCTCGGCTCCTGTGGGATTCTGCAAGGAAGGAACTGCTGCACCTAAATATGTCTCCTATGGTCTAATCAGGAAGCGCTTCCTGTACTACAGCTAATTAAATGGGCTAATGTCTGTGGATTACAGAATTCTATCCAAATCATTGTAGCAACAATTACTTTGCAGTTTAGTGTTACTTTATGGCTCATAGATGGGATCCTTGAGCGGGAAGGGATATGGGAGGTAGCTTTTGAACGTTGCAGTTTTTAGGGCTCACTTCCATTTTTATACCTATTCCTTGTAGTAGTTTTCATTCATCTGGGCTTCAACCTATTAACCATCACAAATGTTTCAGTAGTTTGTAGTTGGAGAGAGATTGCATTTTCATTAGTGACTAGAGATGAGCGAACGCGTTCGTCCGAGCTTGATATTCGTGCGAATATTAGGGTGTTCGGGATGTTCGTTATTCGTAACGAACACCATGCGGTGTTCTGGTTACTTTCACTTCCTTCCCTGAGACATTAGCGCGCTTTTCTGGCCAATTGAAAGACAGGGAAGGCATTACAACTTCCCCCTGTGACGTTCAAGCCCTATACCACCCCCCTGCAGTGAGTGGCTGGGGCGATCAGATGTCACCCGAGTATAAAAGTCGGCCCCTCCCGCGGCTCGCCTCAGATGCCGTGTGAGTTAGATGAGGGACAGTGCTGTTTATACCGGAGCTGCTGTAGGGAAAGAATTGGTAGTTAGTGTAGGCTTCAAGACCCCCCAAAGGTCCTTATTAGGGCCACTGATAGCTGTGTGTTGGCTGCTGTTAGCAGTGGCATTTTTTTTTTCTCAAAATCGGCTCTGCAGAGCAGTGCACCTGGCATTAGGGACAGAAGTGCTGCATAGGCAGGGAGAGTGTTAGGAGTGAGTGTAGCCTTCAAGAACCTCAACGGTCCTTTCTAGGGCCATATTTATCCGTGTGCAGTACTGTCCAGGCTGCTGTTAGCTGTGCTGCATTTTTTTTGGGCTTCTCAAAATCGCCTCTGCAGAGCATTGCACCCTCCATTGATACTGCAGGGAAAGAATTGTATAGGCAGGGCCACAACACAGTTATTATTCATAGAATATACGCAGTGCTGCCTTTTGGTGGAAAAACAAGTGAAAACAAATCTATTTGTCCAGCCTCTGTCCGTCCTTACGGGCGGTGGACACGTGTGAGCTGCGTGAAAAACATTGCTAAATCATACGCACCCAGCTACGCTTTACTGCTGGCTTCGCCATTTGCTTTCCTTAATTGGGAAAAAAAATACCTGCTCTGCCAGAGTTATAATAACTCTGCTACCCTCACGTTCTGTGACACATTAGCAGGGACACAGCACAGTTATTAAACTTCTCATGTTCATTGAATATACGCAGTGCTGCCTTTTGGTGGAAAAACAAGTGAAAACAAATCTATTTGTCCAGCCTCTGTCCGTCCTTACGGGCGGTGGACACGTGTGAGCTGCGTGAAAAACATTGCTAAATCAGACGCACCCAGCTACGCTTTACTGCTGGCTTCGCCATTTGCTTTCCTTAATTGGGAAAAAAAATACCTGCTCTGCCAGAGTTATAATAACTCTGCTACCCTCACGTTCTGTGACACATTAGCAGGGACACAGCACAGTTATTAAACTTCTCATGTTCATTGAATATACGCAGTGCTGCCTTTTGGTGGAAAAACAAGTGAAAACAAATCTATTTGTCCAGCCTCTGTCCGTCCTTACGGGCGGTGGACACGTGTGAGCTGCGTGAAAAACATTGCTAAATCATACGCACCCAGCTACGCTTTACTGCTGGCTTCGCCATTTGCTTTCCTTAATTGGGAAAAAAAATACCTGCTCTGCCAGAGTTATAATAACTCTGCTACCCTCACGTTCTGTGACACATTAGCAGGGACACAGCACAGTTATTAAACTTAGATTATTCATTCACTAGAGGCAGTGGGGCCTTTCGTTTTCCAAAAAGGGAAAAAATTATATTTGGCCTGCAGTCTTGCGCCAATTTATTTCCTGCCTGTGAAATCAAATCACTGGTAATACAGCATGCTGAGGGGTAGGGGTAGGCCTAGAGGACGTGGACGCGGCCGAGGACGCGGAGGGCCAAGTCAGGGTGTGGGCACAGGCCGAGCTCCTGATCCCGGTGTGTCGCAGCCGACTGCTGCGCGATTAGGAGAGAGGCACGTTTCTGGCGTCCCCACATTCATCGCCCAATTAATGGGTCCACGCGGGAGACGGTTATTAGAAAATGAGCAGTGTGAGCAGGTCCTGTCCTGGATGGCAGAAAGTGCTTCGAGCAACCTATCGTCAACACGCAGTTCTGCGCTGTCCACTGCTGCAAATCCGAATCCTCTGTCTGCTGCTCCTCCTTCCTCCCAGCCTCCTCACTCCACTACAATGACACCTGCTCAGGAGCGGGAACACTCCCAGGAACTGTTCTCGGGCCCCTGCTTAGATTGGGCAGCAGCGGTTCCTCTCCCACCAGAGGAGTTTATCGTCACTGATGCCCAACCATTCGAAAGTTCCCGGGGTCCGAGGGAAGAGGCTGGGGACTTCCGCCAACTGTCTCAACAACTTTCTGTGGGTGAGGAGGACGATGACGATAAGACACAGTTGTCTTGCAGTGAGGTAGTAGTAAGGGCAGTAAGTCCAAGGGAGCAGCGCACAGAGGATTCGGAGGAAGAACAGCAGGACGATGAGGTGACTGACCCCACCTGGTGTGCAACGCTTACTCAGGAGGACAGGTCTTCAGAGGGGGAGTCAAGGGCATCAGCAGGGCAGGTTGCAAGAGGCAGTGCGGTGGCCAGGGCCAGGGGTAGAGGCAGGGCCAGACCGAATAATCCACCAAGTGTTTCCCAAAGCGCCCCCTCGCGCCATGCCACCCTGCAGAGGCCGAGGTGCTCTAAGGTCTGGCAGTTTTTCACAGAGACGCCTGACGACCGACGAACAGTGGTGTGCAACCTTTGTTGCGCAAAGCTCAGCCGGGGAGCCAACACCAACAGCCTCACCACCACCACCATGCGCAGACATATGATGGCCAAGCACCCCACAAGGTGGGACGAAGGCCGTTCACCGCCTCTGGTTTGCACCCCTGCCTCTCCCCCTGTGCCCCAACTTGCCACTGAGATGCAACCCCCCTCTCAGGACACAGGCACTACCGCCTCATGGCCTGCACCCACACCCTCATCTCCGCTGTCCTCGGCCCCATCCAGCAGTGTAGTTCAGCGCACCGTTCAGCCGTCGCTTGCGCAAGTGTTCGAGCGCAAGCGCAAGTACGCCGCCACGCACCCGCACGCTCAAACGTTAACCGTCCGCATAGCAAAATTCATCAGCCTTGAGATGCTGCCGTATAGGGTTGTGGAAACTGAGTCCTTCAAAACTATCATGGAGGCGGCGGCCCCGCGCTACTCAGTTCCCAGTCGCCACTACTTTTCCCGATGTGCCGTCCCAGCCCTGCACGACCACGTCTCCCGCAACATTGTGCGCGCCCTCACCAACGCGGTTACTGCCACGGTCCACTTAACTACGGACACGTGGACAAGCACAGGCGGGCAGGGCCACTACATCTCCCTGACGGCACATTGGGTGAATTTAGTGGAGGCTGGGACAGAGTCAGAGCCTGGGACCGCTCACGTCCTACCCACCCCCAGAATTGCGGGCCCCAGCTCGGTGCTGGTATCTGCGGAGGTGTATGCTTCCTCCACTAAAGCACCCTCCTCCTCCTCCTCCTCCTCCTCTGTCTCGCAATCAAGATGTGTTAGCAGCAGCATGTCGCCAGCAGTCGGTGTCGCGCGGTGTGGCAGCACAGCGGTGGGCAAGCGTCAGCAGGCCGTGCTGAAACTACTCAGCTTAGGCGATAAGAGGCACACGGCCCACGAACTGCTGCAGGGTCTGACAGAGCAGACCGACCGCTGGCTTGCGCCGCTGAGCCTCCAACCGGGCATGGTCGTGTGTGACAACGGGCGTAACCTGGTGGCGGCTCTGCAGCTTGGCAGCCTCACGCACGTGCCATGCCTGGCCCACGTCTTTAATTTGGTGGTTCAGCGGTTTCTGAAAAGCTACCCACGCTTGTCAGACCTGCTCGTAAAGGCGCGCCGGCTCTGCGCACATTTCCGCAAGTCCCACACGGACGCTGCCACCCTGCGCACCCTGCAACATCACTTTAAGCTGCCAGTGCACCGACTGCTGTGCGACGTGCCCACACGGTGGAACTCTACGCTCCACATGTTGGCCAGGCTCTATGAACAACGTAGAGCTATAGTCGAATACCAACTCCAACATGGGCGGCGCAGTGGGAGTCAGCCTCCTCAATTCCTTTCAGAAGAGTGGGCCTGGTTGGCAGACATCTGCCATGTCCTTGGTAATTTTGAGGAGTCTACCCAGGTGGTGAGCGGCGATGCTACAATCATTAGCGTCACCATTCCTCTGCTATGCATCTTGAGAAATTCCCTGCAAACCATAAAGGCAGCTGCTTTGCGCTCGGAAACGGGGGCGGGGGAAGACAGTATGCCGCTGGATAGTCAGGGCACCCTCCTGTCTATTTCTCAGCGCGTACAGGAGGAGGAGGAGGAGCATGAGGAGGATGAGGAGGAGGGGGAAGAGACAGCTTGGGCCGCTGCTGACGGTACACCGGCTGATTGCCTGTCATCCTTTCAGCGTGTATGGCCTGAGGAGGAGGAGGAGGAGGAGGATCCTGAAAGTGATCTTCCTAGTGAGGACAGCCATGTGTTGCGTACTGGTACCCTGGCACACATGGCTGACTTCATGTTAGGATGCCTTTCTCGTGACCCTCGCGTTGCACGCATTCTGGCCACGACGGATTACTGGGTGTACACACTGCTCGATCCACGGTATAAGGAGAACCTGCCCACTCTGATTCCCGAAGAGGAAAGGGGTTCGAGAGTGTTGCTATACCACAGGACCCTTGCGGACAAGCTGATGGTAAAATTCCCAGCCGACAGCGCTAGTGGCAGAAGGCGCAGTACCGAGGGCAAGGTAGCAGGGGATGTGCGTAGATCGAGCAGCATGTACATCCCAGGCAGTGCAACAGTCTTTAAGGGCCTGGCCAGCTTTATGGCTCCCCACCAAGACTGTGTCACCGCTCCCCAGTCACGGCTGAGTCGGCGGGAGCACTGTAAAAGGATGGTGAGGGAGTACGTAGCGGATCGCACGACCATCCTTGGTGACGCCTCTGCCCCCTACAACTACTGGGTGTCGAAGCTGGACACGTGGCCTGAACTAGCCCTGTATGCCCTTGAGGTGCTTGCTTGTCCTGCGGCTAGCGTCTTGTCGGAAAGGGTGTTTAGTGCGGCTGGGGGAATCATCACAGATAAGCGTAGCCGCTTGTCAACCGACAGTGCCGACAGGCTAACACTCATCAAGATGAACAAAGGCTGGATTTCCCCAGACTTCTGTTCTCCACCAGCGGACAGCAGCGATACGTAAGCAATACGTAGGCTGCACCCACGGATGGAAGCTACGTTCTCTCTCACCATCCAAAACGGGGACATTTCTGCTTCATCAATCTGTGTCTAATATTCCTCCTCCTCCTCCTCCTGCTCCTCCTCCTGAAACCTCACGTAATCACGCTGAACGGGCAATTTTTCTTAGGGCCACAAGGCTCACTCAAATAATTTTTCAGAACAATTTTTATAAGTTTCAATTAGCTTAAAAGCGTTGGAACTTTAACTTGAACCAATTTTTCGTTACACTGGGCTGCCTCCAGGCCTAGTTACCACTTAAGCCACATTAACCAAAGCGATTCACCTGCCATCTTGGTTGGGCATGGCCAATTTTTACTGAGGTACATTAGTACTGTTGGTACACCAATTTTTTGGGGCCCTCACCTACAGTGTAATCATAGTAATTTCTATGTTCTTCGCCTGCACTCATGGTACAGAAAGGTGTGTGGGGTTGGCCTACACTTTAGCTACATAAATGTCACTTGTGCCTTGGCTATACTAAGGCTACTGAAATGGAACTAAGACTGCGCTCCCGCTATACTGCTGCTTCGGAATTGTTACTGGGGCCTGTCTTGAGTGCTACTATTGCTTACATGGAACGAAGACTGCGCTCCCGCTATACTGCTGCTTCAGAATTGTTACTGGGGCCTGTCTTGAGTGCTACTATTGCTTACATGGAACGAAGACTGCGCTCCCGCTATACTGCTGCTTCAGAATTGTTACTGGGGCCTGTCTTGAGTGCTACTATTGCTTACATGGAACGAAGACTGCGCTCCCGCTATACTGCTGCTTCAGAATTGTTACTGGGGCCTGTCTTGAGTGCTACTATTGCTTACATGGAACGAAGACTGCGCTCCCGCTATACTGCTGCTTCAGAATTGTTACTGGGGCCTGTCTTGAGTGCTACTATTGCTTACATGGAACGAAGACTGCGCTCCCGCTATACTGCTGCTTCAGAATTGTTACTGGGGCCTGTCTTGAGTGCTACTATTGCTTACATGGAACGAAGACTGCGCTCCCGCTATACTGCTGCTTCAGAATTGTTACTGGGGCCTGTCTTGAGTGCTACTATTGCTGACATGGAACGGACACGTGGAGAGGACACGTAGTGCCTCAAAAACATCCCCCTCCTCCTCCAACAGGGAAAACATTGTTGGCAAATGCCTTTGCATTGGTTCGTCTGGTGGCAGTCCAAGAATTTCACCTTTACCGACACTACAAGAGAGCCCCCCCACCATCCCCCCGCCACGGCCTACTTAATCCTGGCCACATTCCGAAAACCAACAAAATACAACCGTGCTACTAGGTCCGCAGTCACCACCACATTACCACCAACGCGGTTACTGTTAAGGTGCATATTACCAGTCTGACTGGGGCATGCAGACACCTTGACAGAATGAATAGTGTGTGGCACATAGGTTCCCCATTGCTATGCCCAGGTGTGCAGCTCCTGATGGCGGTGGCACAGGATTATATTTCTCATTGCTTCTGTACAGCATTGTGGGCTATCGCCCCGCCCCTATTAAAGAGGGTCGCTACCTAGCCGTGCCAACCCTGTGCAGTGTGTGCCTGCGGTCCCTCGTCGTGGCAGACGCACTTCTAAATAGACATGAGGGTGGTGTGGCATGAGGGCAGCTGAAGGCTGCGCAGGGACAGTTTGGTGTGCGCTGTGGGGGGGAGGGGGTGCGGTTGGGCAGCATGTAACCCAGGAGAAGTGGCAGCGGAGTGTCATGCAGGCAGTGATTGTGCTTTGTTGGAGGTAGTGTGGTGCTTAGCAAAGGTATGCCATGCTAATGAGGGCTTTTCAGAAGTAAAAGTTGTTGGGGGGGGGGGGGGGCCCACTCTTGCCGCTATTGTGGCTTAATAGTGGGACCTGTGAACTTGAGATGCAGCCCAACATGTAGCCCCTCGCCTGCCCTATCCGTCACTGTGTCATTCCCATCACTTTCCTGAATTGCCCAGATTTTCACACATGAAAACCTTAGCGAGCATCGGCGAAATACAAAAATGTTCTGGTCGCCCATTGACTTCAATGGGGTTCGTTGTTCGAAACGAACCCTCGAGCATCACGGGAAGTTCGTTCCGAATAACGAGCACCCGAGCATTTTGGTGTTCGCTCATCTCTATTAGTGACCCTTTAATGTAGGACTAAGCTGGCCATACACCTCAAATATTGGTTATGAAGGTTTGAGGGCAGTTGGTCCAAGATTTCTTGTCCTTTCATAAGTTTGTCCAAGGAAATACTCATCCAGGAGGACAATTAGTCCAATCTCAATTTGTCCTATATATCACTATGTCCAAACTAGATTTTCTGCACTTAGCATTGGAAACGCAAAAGTGATTCTGAGCCACATGTTGTAACCCCTTAGTGACTAGACCTGTTTGTGCCTTAATGACCAGGCCAAATGTGTAATTGACGTCATCACAGGCCCTTCAGCGCTTGCACTACAGGACCTGTAATGATGTCACCGTCATATGATCAGTTAAAAATTTTTGAAATTACAACTTTTTTACTACAGTATCACAGGTCAAGTATTACAGTATTACAGGTTACTACAGGTCAAGAGGTGGCGATGTCAGAAGTCGTCCTCCGGACAGTGATTTCATATAGACTATATGTTCAGGAGGAAAACACACGATTCTTTTCCTAAGTATTGCATAAAGTATCAATAGTGAAATGTCAAATGTCTTCCTGGATAAGGAAAGCAATTGGATGAGATGTGGATTGGACAAAAGTAACTGGACGAAATGTCCTAGTGGATGAGGAAAGCAATGGACACAATCTATGGATGGGACAAGATTTGGGTTTGACGAAAAAAATTGGACAAAATGTCCTGAAACCATTTTGAATGCTGGAGGAGCCTAGGCTACCAGTGCTGGTGTGGTTCCCTTGTGGGGTGAAGGGGAACCCGCGGGATTTAGATATGGCATCATTGATAGGTTGTAAGCCTGCATAGCGCACTACACATATCATGTGCAGGAATTACCACTAAACAGCCACCCCCTCGGTATAAGGTGGGCTTGTGAGTGGTTGTCTTATCAGTGACCTGCACATGTGTAAGCTGCTCCTCCATGTAGCAGTCTGGCCGTCTGCATGTTGGGGGTTACATGGTGTATATGCCTGTCCTCTTTCAATGCATTTTACTCCATTTATATGGATTCTGCCTCTGAAAACTATGCAGATGTGGTCCTGCATGCTGATTTAGCCTTTTTCAATGGGCAAATCTATGTATGTTATTCCTGAAATTAATTATGCATGGAAATAGCATAAAATCCGCATTAGGCAGTGGCATTTCACTTCTTTTACTTCCAGACGAGGCAGAAAAACATCTGCGCCGTATACACTACAGAGCAGATTTCCAATGACTGTAATGGGATGCGGATTGACGTGGAACGGATGGGGATTTCACATCAAATTCTGCAGCAAAAATCCTCCGTGTGAACAAACCCCAATGTGTAGGGGGTTAGCTAGGGTGTTCTGCTAGGGGAAGAGAAGTCAGGAGTCACCACTGCATAGAGGGCTTACCTCTTTAACCCCTTGATGACCAATGAATGCACATGTATGTAATTAAACAGGCAAACAGACAGCATCACAGGAGAAGTCTTCATGCATAATGTCTGGATTTACTTGAATACATTATGCTAATTTGATAAGGGCTTCCTGTGATGCTATGACTATTTGCTTGTTCATGGAATAGCGGAGTTGACTTCCCCGAATTATGTGCACGGTGGGAGTTTGTCTGTGTGCTGACCATTGTCTTGCCATAGGTGTATGGCATTTGTCGCTCAGACGTCCAGTCCACTCCTTGCACAGCGGGTGACGGCTGTGGTAAACAGCTGAAAATCACTTTCAGCTAGCTCTGATCTTGGTTATTTAACCACTTACATGCTGAGGTCCTCCTTGGACCTCCATCAATTCATTTCATACCTTGTGATGTGATTGAATTGTTCAAATCTCCAGTGGGACTGAAAAAAACATAAGGCCTTAGTCAGACGGGCGTTTTTTCGCGCGATTTGCGCATGCGCATGCATCCAGCGATTTTTTTTTTTTTTTAAAAACCATTGCTTTGCAATGATATCGGACACATGAGCGCTTTTTATGCGCTCGTCCGATAAATTATAGAACAGAAATCGCAGATCGCACCTATCTGCGATCTGCGATTCCTTTTCTCTTCTCAATATGCACTCAATGGGGCCCGCGGCAGCAGCGTCGACCCCATTGAGAACATATAGAAGACAAATCATTCTTCTCTGCCACAGCTGTAACAGCTGTGACAGAGAAGAACGATGTTTGCCCATTGAATTCAATGGAGCCGGCAATACAGCAGGTTCCACTGAAAGCAATGGGCTGCCGGCGTGCGTGGGATGCATTGTCGGGAAGGGCTTAAATATATAAGCCCTTCCCTGCAATTCATCCAGAAAAGTGTTAAAATAAAAAATATATATATACTCACCTGCTCCCGGCAGCCGGAGTTCCGCGCGTCCGGCCTGCAGTGGGTGTGAGTCAGACCTGCTCCCTGATTGGCTCAGCGCTGAGCCAATCAGGGGGTAGGTCTGACTCACACCCCTTTCACACCCACTGCAGGCCGGCCGCGGGGACCTCCGGCTGCCGGGAGCAGGTGAGTATGTATATTTTTTTTATTTTAACACTTTTCTGGATGAATTGCAGGGAAGGGCTTATATATTTAAGCCCTTACTGACAATTCATCCCACACTCGCCCGCAGCGCATTGCTTTCAATGGAGGCGGCTGTATTGCCGGCTCCATTGAATGCAATGCGCTGGACAGCTCCGGCCCGTTTCTAATGAAATGCGGCTAGGAGCAGATTTTCGGGCACCGGTCACGCAATTTGCGGATGCGCATCCGTCATGCGATCCGCAAATTGCGCGAAAAAATGCCCGTCTGACTAAGGCCTCATAATGTAACATAATGTTTACAAATATTTTAGAAAATGTAATAGAAGTTGAGAAAAACCTTTTCCCAGTTTATGTGCATAAAACCAACATAATAAAAAAACATAGTTTTATCATTGTGTCTGTAAAAGTATGAACTGTTAGAATATGGCAATATTTATCCAGCACAGGGAAAGCAATACAAAAATGAATAAACAATGCTGGAGCAGTGGGGTGGGGGAGGGGCACCCCAGTCTATAGCTAAAAATGTGAATAATAAATGATCACAAAATACCAAAAAAACTACAGCTCTCCCCTTAAAAAACCTGCAAAATACATTTACAGGAAAATAATGTTATGGGTCTCAAAATACAATGACGGAAAGCAATTAAGATATTATTTTACATTTCTTGATCTTTTTAAGAGTAGTAAAACATAAAACTCAATAAATTACAACAATTTGGTATCACCATATTTCTACTGACCTGAAAATAAAGTGAATACATCAATTTACCAACGCTATGAATGCCCTAAACAAACCCCAAAAAAACAATGGCGCAATAGAGATTATTCTTCATTTCACTCCACTTTAAAAGCTTTTCAATAGCATAGTAAACACTCATTAAAAAAATACACGACTTGTTCTGCAAAAAACAAGCCCACATATGTAGATCAAAAAAAATAAGACTTATAGTTCTTAGAAGGTGGGGAGGATAAAAAAAAGGAGAAAGACTGGTCTTTAAGGGGTTAAAGGAGTGTTTCAGGCTCATAACATAAGATATATTTATTGCATAAAGCAACTTTCTAACATACACTCTTAGCACTTAGAAGGAGTTGCTGTTTTGCCAAAGGGGCGGTTATTCAAGTATCTAGAGAGGAGTGGAGAGAGGGGTTTCGTTCCCCATTGTTGCCAGTGGGTAAAGCTAATCGTTCCTTCAGAACCATAATTAATCTAAAATCCCTTAATGAATATATAGTTTATCGCAGCTTTAAAATTCCACTAATCAACAAAAATAATGTTGCATACAATCGACCTCCTGTATTCAGATGGCCCCCTGGGCACAGTTTCATTGCAGGGCCTACAAAAGAAATTCGGCAATACCAAATATATATAGTTTTTATGTTTTACTACTTTAGCACAATAAAAACACAATTTTCCATTGACGGAGCGGTATAAGGGCTTGTTTTTTTGAGGGACAGCCTGTAGTTTTTATTAGTACCATTTTGGGGTAAGTATAACTCTTTTCATTAAAAAATAGTATTATAGGGAAAAATCTTTTTTTTTTTACTTGGGATTTATTTTTTTAGACTTTTGAGTTTTTATACCATTTTTAGTCCCTCAAGGGGATGTCTATTTGTAATTTTTGATTGTTCGCATAATACACCACATTATTTGTGTAGTGCTGCAGTGTATTATAGTCATGACAGACAGTCTATTAAACTCTTGGCTCCTGGTCATCACAGACCCAGAGGTCATTGTTAGGCTTCATCTATAAATTAAAAAAAACTCCTAATGTGCCAATAGGCCATCATCTACAGGAATAAAATAAATGCTAACCTGCTGTTTTTGTGGTGGGTTAGGGAAGACCCAGCGGTGATGGCACACATTGATTCCTATGAGAAAGTCAGTGGGAGATGGAAAAATGATTTTTGGGTACTAAAAGTAGTGTTCTCAGCAATACTGCCAATGCCATGGACATCATTAGAAAGACAGTGGGAGTTTAGGGAGTTAAATTACTGGCTTAGAAATTGGTAAAGGAAGCAATGATTTGGATTCTTGGAGAAGTGGTCTGACTTCACTGTCACCTACAGACTATAAGCATTATATGTTACATATTTTTATTTATGGGCATAAGATATACAAAAAATAAAAGATGGGGACAACGCCTTGAAGAGCCTATGGGGTTCCCAGATCCTCATATGATCCACACCGGTGGAGAGCAGCATATGTAAAAAAAATAAACCCCCCCAAAGCAAAATGAGGGTATAGTCAGATTAGAATATAACCAATGCGCTCAGACTTTAAAGTCCAGAGGAATAGTAGGTACTCACTGGGGAAGGGGGAGATCACCTGGCATGTGTACCACAAGGGTGGAGCTTTACCATGCATTACTCATGCCAGGTGATCTCCCCTTTCCGGAGTGAGTACCTACTATTCCTCTGGACTCTAAGGTCTGAGCACGTTTGCTATATTCTAATTAATTATGGGCATATTAATTCATGTGGTTATATAGATGCTGTTAATTGATTGATTTTATATGCTCTTTTCTGGCAGTGTTCATGTGACATTTGAAATGAAGTTCTTCTGAACTATATAAACACCATCAGCTGTTCTTTTGATCTGATGTGTCTGTGGATTGAGAAAGGGGGGATCCAAAACACGTTTCCCTAACGCAAATAAAACAACTTAACACAATCCACTATTGATCTTGGTTTATCCATGTGTTTAATTACCTAGACCAATGGCGGTGCCCCGGGGGCGAACACCAGACTTATTTTTACTTGACACATTGGCAATGTGTAAGCATGTAATTATAGCAGCACCCGGTAAGTCTGACATCTGCAGTATGTAAAATATTTAAGGGGATTCTAGAAGATGACCTACACAAGTATGTAGCAATGAGTAATCTAAAAACGGATAACTAGCATGGGTTCATGAAAGCACCTTAGATACTGAGGTCAATAGTGTCTGCTGCACCTACGTAGTTTTACAGATAAAGGGATCTCATTTTGTAAGCCCAACAACATCTCAATGATCTCAGAATACCAATGGGTTGCTATAGTAGCTTGGGGCTTCCAGGTCTGATATGGACGTATGCTAATAAGGTCTTGCCTAAAGCACGTCCTAATAGGCTGCCTGTCTGTGTTATATTGTTGTATTATGGAAAGGATCAACAATCAAACAACCAGAAGATCAACTCATAGTGGGATTGAAAAATGGCTCATTGAAACACTTATTTTCTGCATAATGAAAACAAAGCTTGAGGACAGAATATTGCCATTCACTATAAAACCCCAATTCCAAAAAAGTTGGGAGGCTGTGTAAAATGAAAATAAATGTGGTACTAATGAAAAACTGCTAGTGGGTCAATTTTCGCAGAGGTCCACCAATCTGTGAAAAACTGCTTCTAAGAATTGTGGAACAATTTCAGAAAAATATACCTCAATGTAAAAATGTGAAGACTTTGAACATCCCATCATCTACAGTATAAAATATCATCAAAAGTTTCAAAGAATCTGAAGAAATTCATGTGAAAAAGCGACAAAAGCAGATGGTCAATATTAGAAGCTCAGGATCTACGGGCCCCCAGGCGTCACTGCATTATAAACAGGCATGATTCTGTAATGCCAATCACTGTGTGGGCTCAGGAATACTTCCAGAAATCACTGACCGTGAGCACAGTTTACCATGCAATCCACCAATCCAAGTTAAAGCTGTACCATGCAGAGAAGAAGCCGTGTATCGATACAATCCAGAAACATCAGCGTCTTCTCTGGGCCAAAGCACATTTAAAATGAAATGAGACAAAATTGAAAACTGTTCTGTGTCAAGATTGAAATTATTTTTGGAAATTGCAGATGCCGTGTCCCTCTCCTCTTGAGTCTTCAAGAGGAAAGGGACCATCCAGCTTGTTAACAGCACACAGTTCAAAAGCCAACATCTCTGATGGTATGAGGATGCATTAGTGCCTATGGCATGGGCAGCTTACACATCCTG
The DNA here is from genome assembly GCF_035609145.1 of Eleutherodactylus coqui. Taxonomy (NCBI): domain Eukaryota; kingdom Metazoa; phylum Chordata; class Amphibia; order Anura; family Eleutherodactylidae; genus Eleutherodactylus; species Eleutherodactylus coqui. Next base: position 3,301,941 of record NC_089848.1, on the reverse strand, counting down.
ACAGGCACTATCAGTGCTGAGCTGTATATAAAGGTTGTAGAACAACATCTGCTCCATCCATAGTAACATAGTAACATAGTTCGTAAGGCTGAATGAAGACAATGTCCATCTAGTCCAGCCTGTCTATCCTCCTGTGTTGATCCAGAGGAAGGCAAAAAAACCCCAAGGCCAGAAGCCAATTTAGCCCTTTTGGGGGAAAAATTCCTTCCTGACTCCCTAATGGCAATCAGACTGTTCCCTGGACCAACCCCTAATAGTTCCTACCTGCCTGTATACCCGCATTGACAATTAACCTAAGATTTATATCCTATAATGTCCTTCCTCTCCAGAAAGACATCAAGTCCCCTTTTAAACTCCTCTATGGATTTTGCCATCACCACTTCCTCCGGCAGAGAGTTCCACAGTCTAACTGCTCTTACAGTAAAGAATCCCCTTCTATGTTGGTGATGAAACCTACTTTCCTCTAATCGTAGCGGATGTCCTCTTGTTACCGTCGCGGTCCTGGGTGTAAACAGATCCCGGGAGAGATCCATGTGTTGTCCCCTCATGTACTTATACATGGTTATTTGATCACCTCTTAGCCATCTTTTTTCCAGGGTGAATAATCCCAATTTGGATAGCCTCTCTGGGTATTCCAGTCCCCTCATTCCATGTATCAGTTTAGTTGCCCTTCTTTGAACCCCCTCCAGCACTGTGACATCTTTTCTAAGCACCGCTGACCAGAACTGTACGCAGTATTCCATGTGAGGCCTGACAAGTGCCTTATATAATGGAAGGATAATGTTCTCATCCTTCGCCCCTATACCTCTTTTAATGCACCCCAAGACTTTATTTGCCTTTGCAGCAGCTGACTGGCATTGGTTACTCCAGTTCAGTCTACAATCCACTAGTACCCCCAGATCCTTTTCCATATCACTTTTCCCTAGTGGTACCCCATTAAGTGAATATTGGTGACATCCGTTTCTCCTGCCCATGTGCATAGTCTTACATTTTTCAACATTGAACTTCATTTGCCATTTTTCTGCCCAATCCCCCGGCTTATCTCGGTCCGTTTGTAGCCGCACATTGTCCTCCGTTGCATTAATTATATTGTATCATTTTGTGTCATCTGCAAATATTGATATCTTGCTGTGCAGCCCCTCTATCAGGTCATTGATAAATATGTTGAACAGAGTGGGGCCTAATACTGAACCCTGTGGCACCCCGCTAGTGACTGTGGTCCAATCAGAGTACGAACCATTTATTACCACCCTCTGCTTTCTATCTCTGAGCCAATTTTTTACCCACTTACACACGTTTTCGCCCAGTCCGAGCTGCCTCATTTTGTATATTAGCCTATTATGTGGCACGGTGTCAAAGGCTTTAGAGAAGTCCAGATATACAAGATCAATAGATTCTCCCTGGTCCAGCTTAGAGCTTACTTCATCGTAGAAACTGATCAGATTTGTTTGACATGAGCGACCCTTCATGAACCCATACTGGTGAGGAGTTATTCCCTTGTTCTCCTTGAGGTACTCATCGATGGCGTCTCTCAGAATCCCCTCGAAAATTTTTCCCATTACTGAAGTGAGACTTACTGGCCTGTAGTTACCAGGCTCACTTTTGGACCCTTTTTTGTAAATTGGAACCACGTTGGCAATGCGCCAATCCAATGGTACTACACCGGACTTGATAATGTCTAGAAATATTAGATATAGCGGCCTAGCTATCTCGTCACTTAGTTCCCTTAGTATCCTTGGGTGTAATCCATCTGGGCCCGGCGATTTATCAATTTTAGTCTTCTTTAGTCGCTTCTGCACCTCCTCCTGTGTTAGGTATGAGATATTTTGTGATGGGTTCATTTTATTCCCCTGCATCTCATGTGGCATTTCCTTTTCGTTTGTGAATACACTTGAAAAGAAACTGTTTAGTAGATTTGCTTTCCCTCCGTCATCATCAATGATCTCTCCTGCATTATTTTTTAAAGGGCCAGTGCTCTCCCTGCAAATCCTTTTGCTGTTAATATAGTTGAAAAATAGCTTTGGGTTGTTTTTGCTCTCTTTGGTGATCAGTCTTTCTGCTTCCTCCTTGGCAGTTTTGATCTTATCTTTGCATATTTTGTTTTTTTCCCTGTATGATTTTAGCGCTTCTTCGCTGCCTTGTTGCTTTAGTAGTTTGAACGCTTTCTTTTTTTCGTTTATTGCCCCTCTTACCGTCTTGTCAAGCCACATTGGTTTCCTTTTAGTTGAGTTTCTTTTATTTTTAAAGGGAATGAACTGCTCACATGAGGTGATTAGGATCCTTTTAAACTTTTCCCATTTGTCCTCTGTACCGTCATTTTTGAGGATGTTGTCCCAATTAATGTTACCGATAATAGTTCTGAGCTGATCAAATTTTGCTTTACTAAAGTTTAGTTTGTTTGTCGCTCCCTGATAAGGCTTCTTATTGAATGACAGCTGGAAGTTGATTATATTGTGGTCACTGTTCCCCAAGTGTCCCTCAACCTGCACCCCCTTTATACGGTCCGGTTTGTTAGTTAGTACTAGGTCCAGAATGGCCCTCCCTCTTGTTGGTTCCTGTACCAGTTGGTTCAGGTAATTGTCTTTAATTACTCTCAAGAACTTATCACCCCTGTGTGATTTGCAGGTTTCGTTTTCCCATGTTATATCTGGATAATTAAAGTCCCCCATGATAATTACTTCGCTGCGGTTTGACACCTCTTCTATCTGCCTTAATAGTAAGTTATCAGTTTCTTCTGTTGCTTTTGGTGGTCTATAGAAGACCCCTATCAGGATTTTGTTATTTTTTCCTCCCTGTATTTCTACCCACAGAGATTCCACCTGTTCTTCTCCTACCCCTATATGCTCCCGTAGCCTCGGCTTCAAGTTCGAATTGACGTACAGACATACCCCTCCCCCTTTCTGGTTCCTTCGGTCCCTTCTGAAGAGATTGTACCCCTGCAATTTCACCGCCCAATCGCACTTATCATCAAGCCATGTTTCCGTAATTCCGACTATATCATAATTTTCATCAGTCATTCTCGCTTCAAGCTCACCCACTTTACCAATCAGACTTCTTGCATTCGTGGTCATACAATTTATATCGTTTTTTTTTGTTATTAAATTTGTTTTGTTGCTATTCGTACTAATGGCTGATCTATCACTTCTAACTGTACTAACCCCACCCCCTGCTCGACCCCCATTTCCTTTGCTTGGACCCGGGTCGCTAGTTACACTGGCTACCCCACTATTTCTCTTTTTGCCCTCCCCCCCCCCCAGTCCCTAGTTTAAACACTCCTCCAGCCTTCTAGCCATCTTATCCCCCAGCACCGCTGCACCCTCCCCATTAAGATGCAGCCCATCCCTACGGTAGAGCCTGTAGCCGACAGCAATGTTAGCCCAGTTCTCCAGGAACCCAAATCCCTCCTTCTTACACCAACTCCGGAGCCACTTGTTTACCTCCCTAAGATCCTGCTGCCTTTCTAGTGTGGCTTTAGGTACAGGTAGTATTTCCGAGAAAACTACCCTGGAGGTCCGCGACCTGAGCTTGGACCCTACGTCCCTGAAATCATTTTTGAGGGCCCTCCATTGACCTCTAACTTGTTCATTGGTGCCAACGTGCACCATGACCGCTGGATCCTCACCAGCCCCTCCCAGTAATCTGTCAATCCGATCCGCGATGTGTCAAACTCGAGCGCCTGGAAGACAACACACTGTTCGACGATCCCGGTCGTTATGGCAGATTGCCCTCTCTGTCCCCCTAATAATTGAGTCCCCCACCACTAGAACCTGTCTAGCCTGCCCTGCACTCCCTGTCCCCGTCTCACTGGAGCAGTCATCCCCCTGGCGTTCAGAGGGCGTGTCGTGCTGCAGCGGTGCTGGCTCTGTAATGGCATCGCCCTCATCTGCCAACGTTGCAGACATGTTGGGTTGTGCCAGTTCAGGACCAGCCTCCCCGGATCTATTCCCTCTACGCCTCCTTCTATCTGACACCCAGCTTTTTGCCGGCTCCCCCTGCTCTTCCGTAGCACCATCCGCCCCAACCTCTACCCCAGCGAGTGTCTGCTCAGTGAGCACCAAACTCCTTTCCATGATGTCAATGGCTCTCAGTGTTGCCAGTTGCTGATTTAGATCCAGAATTTGGGCTTCTAAATGTGCGACGTGCATGCATCTTGCACAACAGTATGCACCCTCGATCGGCTGATCAAGGACGCATACATTGCACAAGTAGCACACTGGATGGCATTGCCAGGCATGGAGCTTATCCTAATGGGGATTTACAATTTACTTGTGGAAGTAGTGAAGATAGACTTGTTCACACTCCGTTCACACGCTGCCGCAACCGCTCACACGCTGCCGCTGCCAGAAAGGTCTTGAATATTTCAGCAAGACAATGCTAAACCACATACTGCATCCATCACACCAGCAGGGCTTCTCAGAAGAAGAGTCCGGGGGTGAACCAGCCGCCTGCAGTCCGGACCTTTCACCAATAGAAAACACTTGGCACATTATGAAACAAAAAATCTGGCAAAAGACGACCGCGAACTATTGAGCAGATAGAAGAAGAATCAGGCAACATTCCTCTCCCAAAAGTCCAGCAATTGGTTTCCTCACGTTCCAGACTTTTTAAAAAAAGATGATAGGCTGCTACACAATGGCAGACATGGATCTGTCCAACATTTTTGAAATGTGTTGCTGTCATCAATGTCTAAGTGAGTTAATATTTTTAAATCAACTTAAAGAATGTCTCATTTCACCTTCTGATATGCTCTATGTCCTGTTATAAATAAAATATGGTTATATGAGAATTCCAAATCATTACATTCTTTTATTTTAACATTTATTTACATTTTTTTGGGTCCCAACTTTTTGGGAATTGAGGTTATGAGGGAAATGAACAGTTTGTTAATATAAGTAGTCAACTAATATATAGGGAAGTACTTAAAGATCTTTCCAGACTTCCTTTCAAATTGTCAAAACATACGGATCTGTGGGGACATCCGGAGTTCAGGGAGGGTAAAGACAATAAAATGTTTGAACTGTGGTCTAGTAGAGGTATTATGATGGTTCAACACCTTCTCCACCTTCTAGATCCAGAGTGCTGAAGGAAATGTCTGAAATATATGATCTACCTGCGTCTCACTTTCTGCCATATGCACAATTACGGAGCTTCTTACGCAATAGGCTTGCCAACATCTCTAAAGAAGCAATAATCAACCTAATGGACTTACTCATATGAACGTCCTCACAGAGACACTCGATTTCTGATCTACACGCTACATTCAGGGAGGGGTGGGCAGTATTAGACAATGCTTCACTGTTTAGGAGATGGACAGTGGAACTCCAGGATCCTGAGATATCTGAAGGGGTACTTGAATAATGGATCACCGTAAGAAAAGCTATAAACGAAAAGATGCCGGGAAACTTACCACATATACTCGAGTATAAGCCGAGTTTTTCAGCACATTTTTTTATGCTGAAAAAGCCCCCCTCGGTTTATAGTTGAGTGAGGTAAGAAAAAAGCAAAAAGAAAAACCCAGCAAAACTCACCTCCCAGCCGGTGGCTGTGTCCCCGGCGCGATGGTCTCTCCGGGAGTGCAGCAAGCTGCTTGAGAATTCTCCCCGCTGTCATCTTCCTGCTCGGCTTTGAATTCCCCGCCATCAGCGCTGTGTTTGGATCAAGCACCGGCTGTGATTGGCTGGCGCTCGATCCAATCTGAGTGCTTACTTACATAGAGCTGAAGACAAAAAAACATTTGTGCTCACCCTCTCTTGTTTTCACCCGATTCTTGTGCTCCGGGTGTGTATCCAACCTTGTTGGCAAGTTGTGCAGTCCTCCACGAAATTCATATGAAAAGTTCAGCAAAAAAGAGGTTCGTCTTCAGACATATAGAAAACTTTCGCCTTTATTAATAGTGTCTCAGCATTCCATAAAACCAGGAACGCGTTTCGGCCAGCTGCAGACCTTGATCACCCTATGCTTACTTACATAGCGCTGATGGCAGGGGAATTGAAAACCGAGCAGGGGGATGAGAGGGGGGAGAAGTCTGAAGCAGCTTGCCGCACCGCCGGAGAGACCATCGCACCGGGGACGCAGACACCGGCTGGGAGGTGAGTATTGTGGGTTTTTTTTTTTATCTAGTATATACTCGAGTCAATAGGTTTCACCAGTTTTTTGTGGTAAAATTTATTGACTCGGCTTATACTCGGGTCGGCTAATACTTACGTATATACGGCACTTTAAAATTATGCACGCAGCAATATACGGCTTCGACATCCCCCTGCGTCCCGAAGGCCCCGCGAGATTGCAGGCATGCCCGAGATGCTCCCAAAGAAAATCTGATTGTATGCATGGTATCTGGCACTGTCCTAAAATTAAAACATTTTGTGTGGAGACATAAACACTATGGCATGAGGATGGATTCACACGAGCATGTTTATGTGCTTACGATTGTGCGCACAAAAACACGTGCCTATTAGAACCATTGGTTCCCTATGGTGTGTTCACATGTCCGTGTTTTACAGGCGTGCAAACGCACGTACCTGCAAAGCATAGGAGATGCGTGCACCATAGGTCCGTGGTGCACGTCAATATTCCCCAGCGGGGAGTCCCGTTGTCACTGAACACTGTGACAGCACTGCCACTGTGATCAGTGCAAGGGGACTCCCTGTGGGGAGTAAAGATCCCCTGCCACAGCTGTCACAGCTGTCGCAGAGGATCGCGATGTTCTCTCATTGCTTTCAATCAGACCAGCACTTCTGCAGTCCCATTGAAAGCAATGGGCTGCTGGCAAGCCCTGCAGGAATTTTCGGGGAAGGGCTTTAAATATAAGTCCTTCCCTGAAAATCATCCCTAGAATGTGTTAAAAAAAAATTATACTCACCTCTCCTCAGCTGCCGGGGCTCAGGCGTGTCTAGCCTGTCTTCTCTCTCCACTGCCCTGAAGCTCTTTCAGCAGGCGCAGATTTAAAATCCCTGTCTGCTGAAAGGGCTGTATCTGATTGGCTGAGAGCTCAGCCAATTAATGGCAGCTCTCAGCCATTCATTGAATGACAGCTGAGTGCTGCCTGTGATTGGTCACAACACTCAGCCAACATAGGCAGTGCTTGGCCATTCATTGAATTCAATGAATGCATTGAGTGCATGTGCCCGTTTGGCAACACAACCTGGTATTATATCCAGGATGACACAAATCATTTGGGGAAATTAAAAAACATCTAAAAATAACAGTGAAGCCTCTTTCCCTTGAGCGTATATCACTGGCAGCCGATATAGGCTGTGATCTGATGCATTGGATTCCAATGCATCAGATCACATAACCATATTCCCATAACGTAAAAGCGCCCGGCCGGCCAATATAGCGCTGGGTGTTTTTATGTTGAACCCAAAGGATAGTCCTGGAATCTTTTGAGCTGGAATATGGCTTTCCTCCCCGCTTGCAGGCTCACCTCTGCTCTCCTCCTCCACCTCCTGGCTCTTTGCAATGGGAGGGGGCAGGGTAGTGTTAGGCTCCACCCCCTCCCCGACCCTTGTCTGCAGCCAGCAATGGGAGGAGGCGGGATGAGGTGACGCTTAGCTCCGCCCCGCTCCATCCTCTCCCATTGCAAAGAACGAGCGCGGAGGAGAGCAGAGGTGAGCCTGCGAGGGGGAGGGAGGGGAAAGGGGCGATGGCGTGGTGACCTCGGCATATATGCGCCGGGTCCGATGCCGTGTGAACAGGCACACAAACAGTAGATTTGTGCAACCGTTCAAGAGCTTCTACGCCCCAGATGGAAGCATATATCTGCCGGCTGTGAAAACGCCGGCCAATATAAGCTCGTGGAGAAGAAGCCAAAGGGATAATTCTTGATAATACAGAAGAAGTCTTATCCAAGGGCTTATTATAAGTTTATGATTTTGACTTAGAATTACCCTAAAATAGTAAATGGAAAAACAAGGAAGGACACATGTTGATATGCCAATAATTTCCACCTTTATTTATTTAATTAGCGGAGTTTTGTGCTTTTTTGTGTTTTTTGTTTTGGGGGGAAGGGTTAAAGTTAATAAGTTATATCCATCAACATATATTTATTAAGTGATACAGTACAAAACATCTTTTTATGTAAAATGTTGCCTCTCCCTTTGCATCTCATTTTGGTATTATTAAGCATGGGGCTCTTAACATGCATATGATAATTAGTAATGAGTAGAGATGACAATACGGAAACATTCTTTGGAAAACTGAAATCTTTTGTCAAAATTTGAGATTATACTAAAGTCACAGGTTATGTATACATTAAGGCACAACTGTATTTCAAATGTACAATATGACATTGTTGGGATAACTTTTTTTTGTTGTTTAGTATGGTATTATGGAAAAGTCAATAAAAATGAGTTTAAAAAAAAAAGGGCTTGTCCAGTTATAAACTACTGATGGCCTATCATTGGGATAGATCATCATAATAGATCAACAGAGTTTTGTTGCCAAGGACCCCCACCATTCAGCTGTTTGCTGGGACTGTCTGCTTGTGAACTGAGCTGATTTCTGCAGGAAGCAGACAGATCCGTTACCATTGCAGTGCCAAAGCTTGGTATTGCAGGAATTGAAGTGAATGGGAACTTTGCCTGCAATACCAAGTCTGGCCACTGCATTGTGAATGGAGCTGTCTGCTTCCTGCAGAAAAAAGCTCCTATGTATGAACACACAAACCTAGCAAACAGCTGATCAGTGAGGGTCCTAGGTGGCAGACCTCCGCCGATCTGCTATTGATGGCCTATCCTGCTGCTCTGATAGACCATCAGTAGTTTACAACTGGACAACCCCTTCAACTAACCTACGTTATGGGAATGAAGTAATATTATGTGTACATAATAGTTTTACGGTATGTGAATGCTAACAAAAACATTTCTGCTTTAGGCTTCCCAGTCCTTTAAGCAAGACAAATAGTAGAGAAACTGGAAGACTATTAGTGATACAAATGAAGCCGATTTACTTTGGGCAGGTTCCGGTTTATCTAATACTACAACTCCCACCTGACCTTGATTCTGGTTTAAAGAACACAAACAATAGATAAGCGTAGTCAGGAAAGAATGTTAACGATTTAAACTTTATGTTTGTTTGAAACTGTCAAATGTGGCTTCTGGGTGTTCCATCTGTGTGTTATCTGTGCTGCACATCAAAGAGTAGCACATGAAGCTAAGTCACTGTGTACTTTGGTTTAGGGCTGTGTGATAACTGCGTAATCAATTTGGTGTTTTTGTGAACTTCTAGTTGTCCCTGCTTTAATTAAACAGTGTTTCATAATTTGGAAAAATAGCCTCTACTGTGGACAAACAGAAGACGCCCACCAAGGAAATAGTAGTCATATAACTCCTACGCACTGTACTATAACCGTCATGTTCTAAGGGTTGTCATAATTGGGCAATGCAGGTTGGACATTTTAAAGTGACCTTCAGTTCAATAAAAAAAGAAAAACAGACGGAACTTACAGCAACAGCTTTGTCTGCAATCCACAGTGAATCCCTTTGGAGACGACCACTCAGAATTTCAGTGACAAACTGATTTGCATACTGGTGGTCCTCTCAAAGAAGACGGCCTGTATTTACAGGACTTAAAGAATCTGCTCCTAACATCTTAGTGCCATATACTTGTGTTCCCAACCTGATTCTGCCTTTGCCAGGCTCGGTGGGCTGATTATCTGCCTTGGGGGAATGTTTTTGTCAAACTTATTTACTGGTAGAAATCATGGTCTACCAGACCCTGAATCCAAGCTTTAGTTTCCATTCTTCCCCACCGAAGAGCTAGCATGGTCTTCAACACATCAGACTCCAGCCAGACCATTTAATCCGGGTTCCTGTGGGATCCTGTGCTACTTCCTTCAAACTGGAAAGAAAGATAGCTTTTCTTCTCTGCTCTCAACAAGCTAAAATCTAAACTGAAGTATATCCAGAAAATATATATATATATAAAGTTTCTATTTCACTTGTTTGTAATCCACCAACCACAATTAGGATTCGGAATGTGTGCAAGCCTTTATGCATTAGCCTATACTCTTAATTTTCCCCAATCTACAACATTGTGAAAGGAGCCCTGCTGCATTTTTTCAGACTTCCATGCAGGTTGCCTACTACCAAAAAAACTGTACTACACATTTTTTGATTGCTGGGCTAACCAGCTATAAAGGTGTTTTACATTTTCCTGGACACACCTTGAAAGTCTACCCTTACTTCTCAAGTTACCAAGTACTTCCCCCCAACACTTTAAAAGTTGGGGGCCGTGTTTAGCTTTTCTACCATATACCAGTGTAGTGGTCCAGTAAATGCTTTCCTGGCCCCCTCTCTAATGTCATACATGTATGTCGTATGTAGATGCTCAGTGCAAATCTGTCTAGTCATTCTGTCATGTGTATAGCACAGCTGCAGCGTGTAATGGGTTAAGTGTTTGTAAAAGCCTGCAGATTGCCTGTGATTGTATCAATTTATGTCCTGTCGCGTGGTATGAGTGAGAGCATAAATAGGAGTGTCTGAGAGTTGAAAGAGGTCAAAGTCTTCTGGGTTCCTGATAAAGAGTGTCAGCTGCATGGGGGTACCTTTAACACTCATGTAGTGAAGAATGGAAGAGGAGAGGTTCCCTGAATTGCCTGATCTAGCATGAGAGAAGAGTGAGCCCCAATTGGAGAGAGAGTGTGAGAGAGAAATAAGTGGAGATTTCCCCAAGGCCCAGTGCAGAGGTACTCATCAATTGTTCACACTCGAGCATCCTGAAGTCTGGGACTGCCGAGTGGAGGTACTCTTCTTCAATTGTTCACGCCCAAGCGTCCTGAAGTGTGGGACAGCTAGGTGGAGGTACTCCTAATCAAGTCTGTCTAAATGTCTGCACTTGGAAGATTGTCTACTTTGTCTTTTACTGCTGGAGTTTGTTTAAGTAAAGTAGTTCCAGGCCCTGACTGTTCCCAGGGACCTGAGGTACGTTATATCTTTCACATTCCAGTGTGTGACGGAACAATGACGTCACCCATGACAACTACTATCCCTGTTCTATTGTTTATTGGGCATCCCTCTCCTAGGGGTGTCTGGAAGAGGCCCAGCGCTACCCTGGCCGTGGCTACATGCGTCCATCTGGGAGGGAGTGTGGTAAGTGCCACCGTTACAAGCCAGCATCTTACCCTCCCGGCTCCTCAACGTATGCCATGTGTCCGGGGTCACCCTACGGGACGCTGCACCAGCGTTATGGTGCTAAATATTCCCTACACCTGCCGCAGCCTGTAATCTTTTTCACAGAAAATTGTGAAAATTGGTCAAATGTCAGGTGGAAACCTCCACACCATTCCTGAACAGAAAAAAATCCCAGTCTGAATTGAACACATTCTTAAATAAAATAAATCACCAGTGCAAGCAGCTACTTTTCTGAAATCCTAAGGATGGGACTCAGAACACGTTGAAACCTCTGATGCAAGTGAGTGCGTTGGCTGAGTATAGTACCCCAAACCCTCCTCCATGATAAACATCTTTTCTGGTGGTTTACAAAAATAATTGAAAAGGTTATGCAATCTGTTATGAAGGAACCCTGCAGCATCAAACAAGAACTTATTATTTCTCAGGACTAAAGAGAGGAAACATGGGGGAATAGGGCGCGCGGACAGAGGTCCGTAAATAGGAAAAACCTCTAATGCCTGAAATGCCTGCCAAGACGCATTAACTCCCTGCAAACGTATTATATGGCGAGTTCTTAAAAACGTCCCTCCTTCTGAAATGATTGCTGAAAAATAGTATTGGATTTTGTCCTTTATCCAGAATTACCTGCAGAATTACATATTAAAAGAGCTCAACTGAAACAACTAACAGGCTGTCGGAGAGACCAATGTTAATCAACTTTTTCTTTCAAATTCTCCCTGCCTACGCTCCCACCTAACCAACAAATCCCCAGAAGTCCCTTCTACGATTGCAGAATTAATGAAAAAAACCCTGTCAAACGCTTTGTGTATATTCACTCTTGTGCTTGTTGTCATGTTCAGTTTGCATACCTAATGATTGTGACGTAGTCTATAGAGTCTACACACCCCTGTTACCCCTGTTAAAATTCCATGGTTTTGTCATGTTAAAGCATCCAACAAAGATGAATCATTTCAGAATTATTTTGACCTCCCATGTGACCCGTTATCTGTAGAAGAGACCGAGGCAACCAGAAAGGGGGAGGGGTATGTCTGTACATTAAATCCTATTTAATGCGAAGGCTATGGGAAGATATAGGGGCAGGAGATGAACACGTGGAATCCCTGTGGGTAGAAATACAGGGAGAAAAAAATAACAAAATCCTGATAGGGGTCTTCTATAGAGCACCAAAAGCAACAGAAGAAACTGAAACCTTACTATTAAGACAGATAGAAGAGGTGTCAAAGCGCAACGAAGTAATTATCATGGGGGACTTTAATTATCCAGATATAATGTGGGAAGATGAAACCTGCAAATCTCATAGGGGTGATAAGTTCTTGAGAACAATTAAAGCTAATTACCTGAACCAACCAGTGTGGGAACCAACTAGAAGGAGGGCCACCCTGGACTTAGTATTAACTAACAAACCGGACCGAATAACGGGTGGCAGGTTGAGGGGCACTTGGGGAACAGTGACCACAATATAATCAACTTCCAGCTGTCATTCAATAAGAAGCCTTATCAGGGAGCGACAAAGAAACCAAACTTTAGTAAAGCAAAATTTGATCAGCTCAGAACTACTATCGGTAACATTAATTGGGACAACATCCTCAAAAATATCAGTACGGAGGAAAAATGGGAAAAGTTCAAAAGGATCCTAATCACCTCATGTGAGCAGTTCATTCCCTTTAAAAATAAAAGAAACTCAACTAAAAGGAAACCAATGTGGCTCGACAAGACGGTAAGAGGGGCAATAAACGAAAAAAAGAAAGCGTTCAAACTACTAAAGCAAGAAGGCAGCGAAGAAGCGCTAAAATCGTACAGGGAAAAAAACAAAATATGCAAAGATAAGATCAAAACTGCCAAGGAGGAAGCAGAAAGACGGATCGCCAAAGAGAGTAAAAACAACCCGAAACTATTCTTCAACTATATTAACAGCAAACGAATTTGCACCAAGAGCGCTGGCCCTTTAACGAATAATGCAGGAGAAATCATAGAAGACAATGGGGGTAAGGCAAACCTATTAAATAGTTTCTTTTCAAGTGTATTCACGAACGAAAAGGAAATGCCACACGAGATGCAGGGGAATAAAACGAACCCCACACAAAATATCTCATACCTGACGCAGGAGGAAGTGCGGAACCGGTTAAAAAAGATTAAAATTGATAAATCGCCAGGCCCAGATGGAATACACCCAGGGATACTAAGGGAACTAAATGATGTGATAGCTAGGCCGCTATGTCTAATGTTTGTGGATACTATCAAGACCGGTGTAGTACCATTGGATTGGCGCATTGCCAATGTAGTTCCAATATACAAAAAAGGGTCCAAAAGTGAGCCTGGTAACTACAGGCTGGTAAGTCTCACTTCAGTAGCTGGAAAAATATTCGAGGGGCCGATACGCCATCAAAGAATACCTTAAGGAGAACAACGGAGTAACTCACCAGCATAGGTTCCTGAAGGGTTGATCATGTCAGACCAATCTGATCAGCTTCTACGATAAAGTAAGTTTTTGGCTGGACCTGGGAGAGTCTATTGATCTCGTATATGTGGACTTCTCTAAAGCATTTGACAGCGTGCCACATAATATAAAATGAGAAGCTTGAACTGGGCGAAAACGTGTGTATCTGGGTAAAGAACTGGCTCAGAGATAGAAAGCAGAGGGTGGTAATAAATGGTTCCTACTCTGATTGGGCCACCGTTGCTAGCGGGGTGCCACAGGGTTCAGTATTAGGCCCCATTCTGTTCAACATATTTATCAATGACCTGATAGAGGGGCTGCACAGTAATATATCAATATTTGTAGATGAAGCAAAATTATACAATATAATCAATGCAACGGAGGACAATGTGCGGCTACAAACGGGTACTGCTATGGAAAAGTGAGATGGAAAAAGACCTGGGGGTACTAGTGGATTGTAGACTAAACTGGAGTAAACAATGCCAGTCAGCTGCTGCAAAAGCTAATAAAGTCTTGGGGTACATTAAAAGAGGTATAGGGGCGAGGGACGAGAACATTGTCCTCCCATTATATAAGGCACTTGTCAGACCTCACATGGAATACTGCGTACAGTTCTGGTCACCGGTGCTCAGGAAAGATGTCACAGTGCTTGAGGGGGTTCAAAGAAGGGCAACTAAACTAATACATGGAATGACGGGACTGGAATACCCAGAGAGGCACCAAAACTGGGATTATTCACCCCAGAAAAAAGACGGTTAAGGGGCGACCAAATAACTATGTATAAATCCATGAGGGGACAATACAAGGATCTCTCCCATGATCTGTTTATACCCAGGACCACGACGGTAACAAGAGGGCATCCGCTTCGTCTAGAGGAAAGCAGGTTTCATCACCAACACAGAAAAGGGATCTTTACTGTAAGAGCAGTGAGACTGTGGAACTCTCTGCCTGAGGACGTGGTGATGGCAGGATCCATAGAGGAGTTTAAAAGGGGACTTGATGTCTTTCTGGAGAGGAAGGATATTATAGGCTATAAATCTTAGGTTAATTGTCAATCCGGGTATGTAGGCAGGTAGGAACTATTAGGGGTTGATTCAGGGAACAGTCTGATTGCCATTAGGGAGTTGGGAAGGAATTTTTTCCCCAAAAGGGCTAATTGGCTCCTGCCTCTTGGGGTTTTTGCCTTCCTCTGGATCAACAACACAGGAGGCTAGACAGGCTGGACTAGATGGACATTGTCTTCATTCGGCCTTACGAACTATGTTACTATGGTAAGATAAAAATAACAAAACTAAAATACAGTGATGGTATAAGTGTTCACCCCTCTAATAATTGGGGATGTGGTTGTGTTCAGAACTGATAGATAGCAGTCTGCACTCCGCTGCCATTATTATGCGGATTCTGGTTTCCCCATATAAAGTTCGGCTCTTCTAGGAGGATTTTCCAGACATTTTCTTAGTTGGTTCATAAAGATATTACAGCAAATCAAATGGATCTGATTGTTGGAAGGTATCATTTAGGAGGAGGAGACCAAAACATGTCCAAGGCATTACATATGCCATGGGACACAGTGAAGACGTCATCAAAAAGGGAATTACATTTGGCACAACAGTAACATCACCAAGAACTGGACGTCCCTCAAACATTGATGAAAAGGCCAGAAATAATAGGTCTGGGAGGCTGCCAAAATGCCAACAACAACATTAAAGGAGATGCAGGAGGCTCTGACAAATATTGGTTGTGCAGTGCATGTGAAAACCATCTCCCATATTCTTTAAAACAGGCCCAATCTAGAATTAATGATTTTGAAAAAATGTCATATTGTTGGGTAAACAATAAGGATGAGCGAGTATACTCGCTAAGGCACTACTCGCTCGAGTAGTGCCTTAGTCGAGTATCTGCCCACTCGTCCTTAAAGATTCGGGTGCCGCTGCGGGGCGGGGAGCTGTGGGGGAGAGCGGGGAGGAACGGAGGGGAAATCTCTCTCCCTCTCTCCCGCCCGCTCTACCCTGCTCCCCGCCGCGACTCACCTGTCAGCCGCGGCGGTCCCCGAATCTTTATGGACGAGCAGGGAGATACTCGTCTAAGGCACATGACTTGAGCGAGTAGTGCCTTAGCGAGTATACTCGCTCATTCTTAGTAAACAATACAAAATCTCAATTGCTGGGTGTTGGAATTGACAATAAAGCTAGGCAACATATAATTAATTCTTTCCAGTGTGTCAGGATTCAAACCTGTGACTTTCTGCACCCTAAGCGGCAGCCCTACCTATTGAGCTATTTGGGATGCTGGATAGTACCCTTTGATTCCTAGTGCTGTGTTCCTTGTCTTCTGTTCCATGTTACTAGGTCTATGTCTTCCCTATCTGTTCCACCACGTGTCTTGTACCTTCCCCGATTCCTCTTTTGTGGGTTAAATCTCCCCCTTATCGTCTCACTTCTTACTGAGCTGCTCATCTTGGCCCACATCTGGCAGCATTATGTCTCTTCATCAGTATCTCTGGTTTCGATCTTGGTTCTTCCTTTTACATTTTTTATCCTCCATCGTAAACGCTATCTTTTCTCCTTATGGAGATCACCTAGACAGTGAGTGACGAGACTCAAGAGGCATTCATGCTCCTCTGGGTAATATGCTAATAAGGGAGTTGGAGGTATTATTCCATCTCCCTTATTTTCTTATCCTCCATCTTCACAGACTTTGAATTTGGAGCTTGGAAATCTCTGGGCAGATTTATATGGAAATAATTCTAGATTAGATTTTTCTACCCTTTGTAAGTCGTTCCCAAAATCTAGTAGTAGGTTTTTTGCCTTAGATAGCAATATGCTGTTCGAGCCTTAAATGTTTATTAGAGATGAGCGAGCACCAAAATGCTCAGGTGCTCGTTACTCGAGACGTACAGTACTTTTCGCGATGCTCGAGGGTTCGTTTCGAGTAACAAACCCCATTGAAGTCAATGGGCGACCCGAGCATTTTTGTATATCGCCGATGCTCGCTAAGGTTTTCATTTGTGAAAATCTAGGCAATTCAAGAAAATGATGGGAACGACACAGAAACGGATAGGGCAGGCGAGGGGCTACATGTTGGGCTGCATTTCAGGTTCCCAGGTCCCACTATTAAGCCACAATAGCGGCAAGAGTGGGCGCCCCCCCCTCCCAACAATTTTTACTTCTGAAAAACCCTCATTAGCAAGGCATACCTTAGCTAAGCACCACACTACCTCCAACAAAGCACAATCACTGCCTGCATGACACTCCGCTGCCACTTCTCCTGGGTTACATGCTGCCCAACCCCCCCCCCCCCGCACGACCCAGTGTCCACAGCGCACACCAAATTGTCCCTGCGCAGCCTTCAGCTGCCCTCATGCCACACGCTGGCCTCATAGCCACACCACCCTCATGTCTATCTATAAGTGCGTCTGCCATGAGGAGGAACCGGAGGCACACACTGCAGAGGGTTGGCAGGGCCAGACAGCGACCCTCTTTAAAAGGTGCGGGGCAATAGCCCACAATGCTGTACAGAAGCAATGAGAAATCCAATCCTGTGCCACCTCCATCAGGAGCTGCACACATGGGCATAGCAATGGGGAACCCATGAGCCACACACTATTCATTCTGTCAAGGGGTCTGCATGCCCCAGTCAGACTGGGGTTTTTTATAAATAGTCACAGGCAGGTACAACTCCGCAATGGGAATTCCGTGTGCACCCACAGCATGGGTGGCTCCCTGGAACCCACCGGCTGTACATAAATAAATCCCATTGCAGTGCCCAGCACAGCTGAGGTAACGTGAGGGTTAATGCAGGTGGGCTTCAGCCCACACTGCATGCCCCAGTCAGACTGGGGTTCTTTATAAGTAGACACATGCAGTTACAACTCCGTGTGGACCGACAGCATGGGTGGGTCCCAGGAAGCCACCGGCGGTACATAAATATATCCCATTGCATTGCCCATCACAGCTGAGGTAACATCCGATTAAATGCAGGTGGGCTTCGGCCCACACTGCATGCCCCAGTCTGACCGGGGTTTTTAATACATAGTCACTGGCAGGTACAAATCCCTAATGTGAAGTCCCTGTGGACCCACAGCATGGGTGGCTCCCTGGAACCCATCGGCGGTACATAAACGTATCCCATTGCAGTGCCTTGCTCAGCAGAGCTAACGTCCACATACAATACAGGTGTGCTTCGGCCCACAGTGCATGCCCCAGTCAGACTGGTAATATGTACCTTAACAGTAACCGCGTTGGTGGGAATGTGGTGGCGACTGCGGACCTAGTAGCGTGGTTTTATTTAGTTGGTTTTCGGAATGTGGCCAGGATTAAGTGGGCCGTGGCGGGGGGATGGTGGGGGGGCTCTCTTGTTGTGTCGGTAAAGGTGAAATTCTTGGACTGCCACCAGACGGACCAATGCAAAGGTATTTGGCAAGAATGTTTTCATTGTTGGAGGAGGAGGGGGATGTTTTTGAGGCACTACGTGTCCTCTCCACGTGTCCGTGGTTATATGCACCTTAACAGTAACCGCGTTGGTGGGAAATGGCCTCGCCACCATCATGTCTTTGGGAAGCCTCCGTTTCCACACCCCAGTGACATAGCATTAGCAGCGGTATAGGCAGAGCCCAGAATTAGTAACATTTCAGCGGTAGCATTAGGGACAGGGCCTAGTAACATATCACTAGCAGCATTATAGGGGGAGCACAGTATTAGTTCCATTTCAGTAATAGTAGCAGTCCAGACAGGCCCCAGTAACAATTCCGAAGTAGCAGTATAGGGGGAGCACAGTCTTAGTTCCATTTCAGTAATAGTAGCAGTTAGAGATGAGCGAGCACCAAAATGCTCGAGTGCTCGTTACTCGAGTCGAACTTTCAGTGATGCTCGAGAGTTCGTTTCGAGTAACGAACCCCATTGAAGTCAATGGGTGACTCGAGTATTTTTGTATATGGCCGATGCTCGCTAAGGTTTTCATTTGTGAAAATCTGCAAAACACAAGAAAGTGATGGAAACGACACAGAAACGAATAGGGCAGGCGAGGAGCTACATTTTGGGCTGCATCTCAAGTTCCCAGGTCCCACTATTAAGCCACAATAGCGGCAAGAGTGAGACCCCCCCCCCCCCCCACTGTCAGCGTAAAGATCGTTCTCCTCTGCCACAGCTGTAACAGCTGTGGCAGAGAAGAACGATGTTAGCCCATTGAATTCAATGGAGCCGGCAATACAGCTGACTCCATTGAAAGCAATGGGCTGACGGCGATCGCGGGATGAATTGTCGGGAAGGGGTTAAATATATAAGCCCTTCCCTGCAATTCATCCAGAAATGTGTAAAAATAAAAAATATATATATACTTACCTGGTCCCGGCAGACGGAGTTCAGCGCGGCAGGCTGCAGTTCTCCTGAACTGCTCTGAACAGCTGTGAGTAGTATTCAGCAGCCGGGGATTTAAAATCCCCGCCTGCTGAATGAGATGCCTCTGATTGGTCACAGCCTGGCCAATCAGAGGCATCCCTCACTCACACCCATTCATGAATTCATGAATGGGTGAGTGAGGGCTGCTCTCAGCTGTCCCTGCGCTGAGCCAATCAGAGGCAGCCCTCACTCACCCATTGCCGGCTCCATTGAATTCAATGGTCAGTGCTCGTTTAATCGAGACGAGTACCGCGTGGTGCTCGTCTCGAGTAACGAGCATCTCGAGCACCCTAATACTCGAACGAGCATCAAGCTCGGACGAGTATGCTCGCTCATCTCTAGTAGCAGTCAAGACAGGCCCGAGTAACAATTCCGAAGCAGCAGTATAGGGGGAGCACAGTATTAGTTCAATTTCAGTAGTAGTAGCAGTCCAGACAGGCCCCAGTAACAATTCTGAAGCAGCAGTATAGGGGGAGCACAGTATTAGTTCCATTTCAGTAGTAGTAGCAGTCAAGACAGGCCACAGTAACAATTCCGAAGCAGCAGTATAGGGGGAGCACAGTCTTAATTCCATTTCAGTAGTAGTAGCAGTCAAGACAGGCCACAGTAACATTTCCGTTGCAGCAGTTTAGGGAGATAACAGTCTCACATTTCAGTAGTTGCTGTATAGACAAGGCCCCAGTTACATTTATGTAGCAAAAGTGTGGGCCAACCCCACACACCTTGCTGTAGCATGAGTGCAGGTGGAGCCCATAAAAATTACTAGGATTACACTGTAGGCGAGGGCCCCCAAAAAATTGGTGTACCAACAGTACTAATGTACCTCAGAAAAATTGCCCATGCCCAACCAAGAGGGCAGGTGAAACCCATTAATCGCTTTAGTTAAGGTGGCTTAATTTGTAACTAGGCCTGGAGGCAGCCCAGTTAAAATAAAAATTGGTTCAGGTGAAAGTTTCAACGCTTTAATGAGAATTGAAACGTATAAACATTGTTTACTAAAGTTATATGACTGAGCCTTGTGGGCCTAAGAAAAATTGCCCGTTCGGCGTGATTACGTGAGGTTGCAGGAGGAGGAGGATGAATATAATACACGGATTGATGAAGCTAAAAGGTCCCCGTTTTTATGGTGATAGAGAACGATGCTTCCATCCGCGGGTGCAGCCTACGTATTGTTTAGGTACCGCTGCTGTCCGCTGGTGGAGAAGAGAAGTCTGGGGAAATCCAGGCTTTGTTCATCTTGATGAGTGTAAGCCTGTCGGCACTGTCGGTTGACAGGCGGGTACGCTTATCCGTGATGATTCCCCCAGCCGCACTAAACACCCTCTCTGACAAGACGCTAGCCGCAGGACAAGCAAGCACCTCCAGGGCATACAGCGCGAGTTCAGGCCACGTGTCCAGCTTCGACACCCAGTAGTTGTAGGGGGCAGAGGCGTCACGGAGGATGGTCGTGCGATCGGCTACGTACTCCCTCACCCTCCTTTTACAGTGCTCCTACCGACTCAGCCTTGACTGGGGAGCGGTGACACAGTCTTGCTGGGGGGCCATAAAGCTGTCAAAGGCCTTGTAGAGTGTTCCCCTGCCTGTGCTGTACATGCTGCCTGATCTCCGCGCCTCCCCTGCTACCTGGCCCTCGAAACTGCGCCTTCTGCCACTAGCGCTGTCGGATGGGAATTTTACCATCAGTTTGCCCACCAGGGTCCTGTGGTAATGCATCACTCTAGAACCCCTTTCCTCTTCGGGTATGAAAGTGGAAAGGTTCTCCTTATACCGTGGGTCGAGGAGTGTGTACACCCAGTAATCCGTAGTGGCCAGAATGCGTGTAACGCGAGGGTCACGAGAAAGGCATCCTAACATGAAGTCAGCCATGTGTGCCAGGGTACCTGTACGCAACACATGGCTGTCCTCATAAGGAAGATCACTTTCAGGATCCTCCTCCTCCTCCTCCTCCTCCTCGTCAGGAAGGATGACAGGCAAGCAGCATGGGTACCCTCAGCAGTGGGCCAAGCTGTCTCTTCCCCCTCCTCCACATGCTCCTCCCTCTCCTCCTCCTCCTCCTTAACGCGCTGAGATATAGACATGAGGGTGCTCTGACTATCCAGCGACATACTGGCTTGAGGAAGGTCTATTACGACCGAAACGTTGCTGTAATTTTTGTAATGGGGAAATAAATCTTGTATTTTTCTACATTGCTGAATGCTGCCAGTCACTATTTCCTTATTCCTGACTGCACCCTTGGAGCCTCTCTGGTTTAGGCTTCCTGACTGGCTTTTGCACACTGTTTTGCCTGGCTCTATGTGAGGATATATGCTGTGCAGCTGGGAACCTCTTTTTTTTTACTCAGTGATATCCAGCGACATACTGTCTTCCCCCGCCTCCGTTTCCGAGCGCAAAGCATCTGCCTTTATGCTTTGCAGGGAACTTCTCAAGAGGCATAGCAGAGGAATGGTAACACTAATGATTGCAGCATCGCCGCTCACCATCTGGGTAGACTCCTCAAAGTTTCCAAGGACCTGGCAGATGTCTGCCAACCAGGCCCACTCTTCTGTAAAGAATTGAGGAGGCTGACTCCCACTACGCCACCCATGTTGGAGTTGGTATTCCACTATTGCTCTACGCTGCTTATAGACCCTGGCCAAGATGTGAAGCATAGAGTTCCACCGTGTGGGCACGTCGCACAACAGTCGGTGCACTGGCAGATTAAACCGATTTTGCAGGGTCCGCAGGGCGGCAGCGTCCGTGTCGGACTTGCGGAAATGTGCCCTGAGACGGCGCACCTTTCCGAGCAGGTCTGACAAGCGTGGGTAGCTTTTCAGAAACCGCTGAACCACCAAATTAAAGACGTGGGCCAGGCATGGCACGTGCGTGAGGCTGCCGAGCTGCAGAGCCGCCACCAGGTTACAGCCGTTGTCACACACGACCATGCCCGATAGGAGGCTCAGCGGCGAAAGCCGGCGGTCGGTCTGCTCTGTCAGACCCTGCAGCAGTTCGTGGGCCGTGTGCCTCTTCTCTCCTAAGCTGAGTAGTTTCAGCACGGCCTGCTGACGCTTGCCCACCGCTGTGCTGCCACCCCGCGCGACACCGACTGGTGGCGACGTGCTGCTGCTGACACATCTTGATTGCGAGACAGAGGTTGCGTAGGAGGAGGAGGGTGGTTTAGTGGAGGAAGCATACACCGCCGCAGATACTACCACCGAGCTGGGGCCTGCAATTCTGGGGGTGGGTAGGACGTGATTGGTCCCAGGTTTGACTCGGTCCCAGCCTCCACTAAATTCACCCAATGTGCCGCCAGGGAGATATAGTGGCCCTGCCCGCCTGTGCTTGTCCACGTGTCCGTTGTTTAGTGGACCTTGGCAGTAACCGCGTTGGTGAGGGCGCGTACAATGTTGCGGGAGACGTGGTCGTGCAGGGCTGGGACGGCACATCGGGAAAAGTAGTGGCGACTGGGAACCGAGTAGCGCGGGGCCGCCGCCGCCATCATGTTTTTGAAAGCCTCCATTTCCACAAGCCTATACGGCAGCATCTCCAGGCTGATCAATTTGGCTATGTGCACGTTTAACGCTTGAGCGTGCAGGTGCGTGGTGGCGTACTTGCACTTGCGCTCAAACCGTTGCGCTATCGACGGCTGGACGCTGCGCTGAGAGACATTGCTGGATGGGGCTGAGGACAGCGGAGGTGAGGGTGTGGGTGCAGGCCGGGAGATGGTCGTGCCTGTGTCCTGAGAGGGGGGTTGGATCTCAGTGGCAGGGTTGGGCACTGGTGCAAACCGGAGGCAGTGAACGGCCTTCGTCCCACCTTGTGGGGTGCTTGGCCATCATATGCCTGCGCATGCTTGTGGTGGTGAGGCTGGTGGTGGTGGCTCCCTGGCTAATCTTGGCGCGACAAACCTTGCACACCACAGTTCGTCGGTCGTCTGCACTCTCAGTGAAAAACTGCCACAGCTTTGAGCACCTCGGCCTCTGCAGGGTGGCATGGCGCGAGGGGGCGCTTTGGGAAACAGTTGGTGGATTATTCGGTCTGGCCCTGCCTCTACCCCTGGCCACCGCACTGGCTCTTCCAACCTGCCCTGCTGCTGCACTTGCCTCCCCCTCTGAAGACCTGTCCTCAGTAGGCGTAGCAAACCAGGTGGGGTCAGTCACCTCATCGTCCAGCTGCTCTTCCTCCGAATCCTCTGTGCGCTCCTCCCTCGGACTTACTGCCCTTACTACTACCTCACTGATAGACAACTGTGTCTCATCGTCATCGTCCTCCTCACCCACTGAAAGCTCTTGAGACAGTTGCCGGAAGTCCCCAGCCTCATCCCCCGGACCCCGGGAACTTTTCAAAGGTTGGGCATCGGTCACGATAAACTCCTCTGGTGGTAGAGGAACCATTGCTACCCAATCTGGGCAGGGGCCCGAGAACAGTTCCTGGGAGTCTGCCTGCTCCTCAGAATGTGTCATTTTCATGGAGTGAGGAGGCTGGGAAGAAGGAGGAGCAGCAGCCAGAGGATTCAGAGTTGCAGCTGTGGATGGCGTAGAGTGGGTGGTCGATAGATTGCTGGATGCACTTTCTGTCATCCACGACAGGACCTGCTCACACTGCTCATTTTCTAATAAAGGTCTACCGCTTGGACCCATTAATTGTGGGATGAATGTGGGGACGCCAGAAACGTGTCTCTCTCCTAATCCTGCAGCAGTCAGCTGCGATACACCTGGATCAGGAGCTCAGCCTGTGCCCACATCCTGACTTGGGCCTCCGCGTCCTCACCCGCGTCCACGTCCTCTAGGCCTACCCCTACCCCTCAGCATGCTGTAATGCCAGTAGCGCAGAAACAGAACGCTGTAATTAAATGTGCCGCTTATTGGCCTGTGGTTGGAGGCTGACTTCGCTTACGGAACGCACAGCAGAGCCAGGAAACAATTTTGCCCACGCCTGTAGTGAGATGTAGGTGCGTAGGACTGAGCTAGAGGAATTCACAGCGCAGAAGCAGTCAAGTGGCCAAAGGGCAGTGGTAGGCCTTAAGTATTTTGCTTTAATTTGTTTAAATGGTGAGCTGAAACACCAGACAGATACTGTATGCAGCGTATATTATGTATACTGTTTCCCTCTGACGCTATGACGGGCACAGCAGAGCCAGAAAACAATTTTGCGCAAGCCTGCTGTAACGCTTAGCTGCGTATTAATTAGGACTACTACCCCCAGCAGACACGCAGTAAACTGAAGACGGTCACAGGCAGCCCAAATATAGTATTTTTCCCAAATTTTTTTGAAAAAGCCCACTGCCAATATAGACAGTATATCTCTTTCACCTTTCCCACTGTCCCTGCCTCACCAGTACTGCCCCTATACTCTGTACAATGACTGCAGACTGAGGACGCAATGCTCTGCATGCCCGATATACAAAAAAAAAAAATAACTGTGCAACACTGCTAAAAGCAGCCTCAACAGTACTGCACACGGTCAGATGTGGCCCTAAGAATGACCGTTGGGGTTCTTGAAGCCTAAAATAACACCTAACAATCTCCCTATAGCAGCTCCAGCATCAGCAGCACTTTCCCTGATCTATGTCAGAATGCATCTGTGGCGAGCCGCGGGAGGGGCCGATTTTAATACTCGGGTGTCACCTGATCTCCCCAGCCACTCACTGCAGGGGGTGGTATAGGGCTTGAACGTCGCAGGGGGAAGTTGTAATGCCTTCCATGTCTTTCTATTGGCCAGAAAAGCGCGCAAATGTCTCAGAGATGAAAGTGAAAGTAACTCGAACATCCCGTGGTACTCGCCTCTAGTAACGAGCATCTCGAACACCCTAATACTTGAACGAGCATCAAGCTCAGACGAGTACGCTCGCTCATCTCTAATGTTTATAAATCGACTTTCCCCAAGTCCGCTTTTGTTTATTTTTCTTAGCCCACTCGGGCATTCAAGGGCATTTCCATCTTTTATGATGATTTTTTTTCTTAGCTTCAGAAAGCAAATCTCTTCATAGGCAACAGTGGGAACAAGACTTTAAACATTAATTCCAACAGGAAAAATGGAGGATGCCTTTTCTTGGACTAAAGTCTTCCATGAAATCGGGCATTGGGGTCCTTGCTAAAACTATTTATATGTTGGTATCCAACTCCTGAAAAACATTGGAGAGGATGTGGCCTCAAGGGTACCTAATGGAATAGGGGATTAATTCACACAGTCAGATGACCAAAAACAGTCCTCTTGCTGTATCGCCCCCAAATGGTGGCTGACCGCAATATTGTTGTTTTTTCAGAGAGGCATTGCTTGTGCCGGGCCTGTATTCCATGGGAGATAATATGGTCTGCTTTGTTTTCATCTGCTCCACCCCTGCTTAGTTCTACTTCCTTTTATTTTTCCTTTCTATGCTAATTAGTTATGGAGGACACTTTACTCCTAATTATTACTTTTTTAAACCTTTACTCACTATCTTTTTGTACACTCATGCAGTTTTTTTTAAATGTACACCCCCTCATTAAGCCCTGCTGTTTCCATATGGTGATATGTCTGCCGAGTCTTTGTTGTAGACCCGCTGTTACCTCTCAAGTTTATTTTATTATGTTAAGGTGTGTGTGGCTTACAGGCGAGCCGAGACGGCAGCACTGGTGTGAGCTCCGCTTGGCATTATCGCTTGCAAGCAATTAAAATGACATCCACAGGTGAATATCCCGGAGCACTCGCCCTTAACTACATCCCAGGACTGCAGGAATGACTACGAGGAGGACAAGCCGCACAAATCCTCGGCGGCTGGACGAAATCTTGAGAGCGCATGAGTCCCCTCCAGCAATGGCCGAAAGTGAAACTTCTATTTCTAGCTTCCCGATGAAGAAGCAAGGTCTTAGGGCAGGGAGACAAACCCCCCACCGGACCATGGAGGCAGTGAGCAACAGCATACAGGGGAAATGAGACCAAGCTTGCAGCAGGCAGAGGGAATAGCAGGAGAGGGTAGTAACAGCCAGGATGTAGCAGGGTGGAACGAGTGCTATGCATCCAAGATGCCATTGTCCCAGCAGTTACAGGACACCAGCTCCCATTCAGAGAGCCCAGAGAAACAGCGGCCACTCATGGCAGCAAGTGGAATTACACATAATAAATCTTCCCTTGAAAAAGCCAAAGCAGACGGTATTACAAGCCTTGCATCCTCTGACAGACCAGCACCAAATCCTTTATTAAAGAGGCCATTATTGCACTTAGAGGATCTATGCAAGCAGATTTCAAGGGCTTATCATCAAATGTTAACACAACTATTAAAGAATTTAACAAAAGAATAGATCACACAGAAAGTAAGATGGAGGAATTTATCAAATGCCACAACAACTTGATAGACGCCCATT
This sequence comes from Eleutherodactylus coqui, assembly GCF_035609145.1. Classification (NCBI taxonomy): domain Eukaryota; kingdom Metazoa; phylum Chordata; class Amphibia; order Anura; family Eleutherodactylidae; genus Eleutherodactylus; species Eleutherodactylus coqui. Next base: position 3,275,657 of record NC_089848.1, on the reverse strand, counting down.
ATGATCTAGAAGAAATAGTAGACGAGCTTAAAAACAAACTCCCTGATCTAGAGGACAGGAAAAGGCGGAATAATGCCAAGTTCTGCGGAGTTCCAGAAACCGTATTAACGGCAGAAATTTCAGCAAATAGCATACGACTAAAGAAAAAAATGCTGCCTGATATTTTGGATCGCGATTTGAAAATAGATCGGGCGCACGGCTCCCCAGGCCCAAATGTTTACAAGAATGTATCCAACAGACATTGTAGCACAAATACATTATTTCCACACAGAGGAAGCCCTAATGTCGCCGCAAGGAAACAGCAGACGCTTCCAAGCCCCTACTTTGAAGCGCGTTTATATACAGACTTGTCACAGGCCACACTGGAGGCAAGGAGGGGATTCGCTGGTGCTACTGCAGCTATGAGGAAGGCAGGGATTCCCTAAAGTGGGGCATTCCAACAAAAATTACAGCATCAAAGGACAATTCAACCCATATATTTTAAAATCCAAAAGAAGCGGAAGCAGCAATTAAATCATGGGGCATCCCTACACCAGACCGAAGACAGACATCTTCAGACGCAAGACCAAAGCGCCATTATCCTCCTAGATCCCAAAGCTCTACATCCTCAGGATACATTGTAAAATGCAATCAAAGCATATTTGATGAAAATTCGCTGTAAGTTTAACTTTCCAGCTTTCATTCAGATGCAACCGCCTAAATCAGCCGAACTCTGCCCCCCCCCCCCCCCCCGCTCACTTGGTACGTAAGCGAGGACAGCTTGCTTCCTTCACCTTGTACCTTGTAGACTATTGTGTTTACAACTTTTGGTCCTTAATAGAGATGAGCGAACGTACTCGTCCGAGCTTGATACTCGTTCGAGTATTAGGGTGTTCGAGATGCTCGTTACTAGAGGCGAGCACCACGCGATGTTCGAGTTACTTTCACTTTCATCTCTGAGACATTTGCGCGCTTTTCTGGCCAATAGAAAGACATGGAAGGCATTACAACTTCCCCCTGCGATGTTCCAGCCCTATACCACCCCCCTGCAATGAGTGGCTGGGGAGATCAGATGACACCCGAGTATAAAAATCTGCCCTCCAGCGGCTCGCCACAGATGCATGCTGACATAGATCAGGGAAAGTGCTGTCTTGCTGCTGCTGCTGCTATAGGGAGAGCGTTAGGTGTTATTTTAGTCTTCAAGAACCCCCACTGTCCTTCTTAGGGCCACATCTGACCGTGTGCAGTACTGTTGAGGCTGCTTTTAGCAGTGTTGCACAATTTATTTTTTTTGTATATCGGGCATGCAGACCATAGCATCCTCAGTCTGCAGTCATTTTACTCAGTATAGGGGCGGTACTGGTCAGACAGGGAAAGAGGTATACTGGCTATATAGGCAGTGGGCTTTTTCTCAAAAACTTCCAAAAAATACAATATTAGGCCTGCCTGTCACTGCCTTCAGTTTACTGCGTCTCTGCTGGGGGTAGTAGTTGTTGAATTAATACCCAGCCTTGCGCATAATTGTTGCCTGCCTCTGCAGTGAGTTACGTACGCGAAGTCAGCCTCCAACAGGGCAATCGAAATACAGTGCATATCACAGGCAGTGTGGTTGTTCCCACCAAGTTAAAAAATATACAAGATTTGGCCTGCCTGTCAGTGCCTTTCGTTTACAGCGTCTCTGCTGGGGGTAGTAGTTGTTGAATTATTACCCAGCCTTGCGCATAATTGTTGCCTGCCTCTGCAGTGCGTTACGTACGCGAAGTCAGCCTCCAACCACAGGCCAATAAGCGGCACATTTAATTACAGCGTTCTGTTTCTGCTAATCTTGTAATACACCATGCTGAGGGGTAGGGGTAGGCCTAGAGGACGTGGACGGGGGCGAGGATGCGGAGGCCCAAGTCAGGGTGTGGGCACAGGCCGAGGTCCTGTATCGCAGCCGACTGCTGCGGGATTAGGAGAGAGGCAAGTTTCAGGGGTCCCCAGATTCATCTCACAATTAATGGGTCCACGCGGTAGACCTTTATTAGAAAATGAGCAGTGTGAGCAGGTCCTGTCGTGGATGGCAGAAAGTGCATCCAGCAATCTATCAACCACCCAGTCTTCTACGCCGTCCACAGCTGCAACTCTGAATCCTCTGGCTGCTGCTCCTACTTCCTCCCAGCCTCCTCACTCCATGAAAATGACACATTCTGAGGAGCAGGCAGACTCCCAGGAACTGTTCTCGGGCCCCTGCCCAGATTGGGCAGCAATGGTTCCTCTCCCACCAGAGGAGTTTATCGTGACCGATGCCCAACCTTTGGAAAGTTCCCGGGGTCCGGGAGATGAGGCTGGGGACTTCCGGCAACTGTCTCAAGAGCTTTCAGTGGGTGAGGAGGACGATGACGATGAGACACAGTTGTCTATAAGTGAGGTAGTAGTAAGGGCAGTAAGTCCGAGGGAGGAGCGCACAGAGGATTCGGAGAAAGAGCAGCTGGACGATGAGGTGACTGACCCCACCTGGTTTGCTACGCCTTTCTGAGGACAGGTCTTCAGAGGGGGAGGCAAGTGCAGCAGCAGGGCAGGTTGGAAGAGCCAGTGCGGTGGCGAGGGGTAGAGGCAGTGCCAGACCGAATAATCCACCAACTGTTTCCCAAAGCGCCCCCTCGCGCCATGCCACCCTGCAGAGGCTGAGGTGCTCAAAGGTGTGGCAGTTTTTCACTGAGAGTGCAGACGACCGAAGAACTGTGGTGTGCAAGGTTTGTCGTGCCAAGATCAGCTGGGGAGCCACCACCACCAGCCTCACCACCACCAGCATGCGCAGGCATATGATGGCCAAGCACCCACAAGGTGGGGCAAAGCCCGTTCACCGCCTCCGGTTTGCACCACTGCCTCTCCCCCTGTGCCCCAACCTGCCACTGGGATCTAA